>NC_050182.1:5682793-5747793 GCF_008315115.2 Sander lucioperca | reverse complement strand
GAAAATGTTACTATAGATTATAGACTATAGAAAATGTTCCTATAGATTATACACTCTAGAAAATGTTACTATAGATTATAGACCGTTATGGTTGGTTTTGAAATTCTGGAGCAGCCAAAGCCACTTGACGCATTCGTCCAATCAATCATAACCATCGAAAGTAGGACTACAGCAGTAAGTGGTCAGTGCACATTAGCGGTGTATTGACAGAAAGTAAGCCGAATGAGACAGAGCCAGTCTTGTAACTTTTTTCAGTTTTCAAAATGGTTTTTTTGCGCCGAAGCAAATGTTTTCTGGTCCGGATTCCTTTCGGAGCCGGTTGGCGTAAACCGCTTCATATCAGCCATTTATCAAACGTCAACGGACCAAAAGCACAGAGCAGGGAACGTCACAACGAACAATCTCAAAACAGCGTTTCCCTGAAGCAGTGTGAAACGGTGTGAAACAGCTTCTCAATCTGTTTTCTCTGGTTTGGTGGCTGTGTCCCCGGTGATATACTAGAGCTGAAGATCTTTTATTCTGTCGGGCTCGGGCCTTGTCGGGCCAAACTTTTAAGGCCAGATTAAAGCTCTACAGTGATACCCAATCAGCAGAGATATGTCTGTAAACTCGTGGTAATAAAAAGGCAGAGCGCACACAGCACAACGCGTTGCTAGGTGTTGTCGTGGCTGAACGTGGCCCAGTTAACTCTGCACACTAATTATTCAGTTTGTTGGTTGGTTGAAATAGTTTCAGCCCAGGAGGAATGTCATTAAGAACAACAAGAGACCAAAACCCTTAGTTCATTCATTTTCTTCTACAGACCCGAGCAGCGTCCTCCAGTCCAGACACCAGACAGACCAACGGGACGGAGCCGTTGCCACGGGCGCCGTCTGAGGGAACCAACAAGTCGACCACGGGATGGTGGAGCACCGGATCTGAGGGGAACGGTCACAGAATTCATGTTGCTTAAAACTTTGTACTTAGAGTCAATGCAACACACACACACACACACACACACACACACACACACACACACACACACACACACAGACAGACAGACAGACAGACAGACAGACAGACAGACAGACAGACAGACAGACAGACAGACAGACACACACACACACACACACACACTTACTTTGTATCCGTTTATTACAATTAAATCACGGCAAAATCGGTTTATTTTGGGTTCATACTACTGTAGTAGTGGAATTCATCATAGTCCTGAACTCCATCCAGAAAACAAGCATTTTAAAAGTTGTCTGCTTGTTGTCTTGCGGACAGACCTGATAAAGTATAAAATCTGACTTTTTGTTAATCTGCATCATGTTGTTATTTTGGGATAATTGTTATACGTTTATTGCAATAAGGTTAATTTGTTTCACTATATGGTCCGCTATAAAATAACATATATCTAGTCAGACAATAATAAATAGGTCTGACTAGTCCACGCAGCATTCCTGGATGGGAGAACAACCTGCTCTGGTTTATTGGCATTTCTTTAAACCAATCACAAACGTCTTGGGGCGGGGCTAAGCTCCGGACGGAGCCACGGTGCCTCTGCTGAATAGCCTCAGGAAGGAACTTGTTTTGGTGGAACATGTGTACGTGCAAAAGTAGTTTTCGTCGTGCGAGAGAAAACTCAG
Organism: Sander lucioperca; assembly: GCF_008315115.2. NCBI lineage: Eukaryota > Metazoa > Chordata > Actinopteri > Perciformes > Percidae > Sander > Sander lucioperca. Next base: position 5,746,165 of record NC_050182.1, on the reverse strand, counting down.
ATTGGACAGATAGTCTAGCTAGCTGTCTGGATTTACCCTGCAGAGATCTGAGGAGCAGTTAACCATAGTCCTCACAAATCAGCCGGAGGTTAGAACGCCAACACAAAGACAGAGGAAGGTCGAGCATATGGAGAGTATCTGACCTGTGACGGTGAGCGTGGTTCCATCTCCGGGCACCAGCATGAGTCCGTTGATGTAGACGCAGTAGTAGCGTCCGGCCTGCTCCAGGGCGGCGCTGGAGATGTCCAGCAGACACAGAGTCTCACTCTGTGCAGAGACAGACCGGCCGACGCCGATCACTCCGAGGCCGCCGCTCGCCGCGCCCACACGCAGCCACGCCACCTGAGAGCACTGCCCCCCCATCTTAGTGATGTCACAACTCAGGGTGACCTTTGACCCCGGGGTCACAGACACAGAGGGCGGAGTCTGCACGAGGACGGCTCCGGCTGAGGCTACACACAAGCACACTAACACACGCATGCACGCACGCACATACACACACAAACACACGCACGCACGCACACACACACAAACACACGCACGCACGCACACACAGACGCACACACACACGCACGTACGCACGCACACACACACACACACACACATACAGACAATGTTAAACACACCTAATATTTCAAGAAAGAAGTTGTGATATTTCAGAATAAAAGTCGTGATATTTCAGAATAAAAGTCATAATATTTCAGAATAAAAGTTGTGATATTTCAGAATAAAAGTTGTGATATTTCAGAATAAAAGTCATCATATTTCAAGAAAAGTTATAATATTTAATATTTATTTTATGTAATATTTAATAAAAAAAATAATTCAGTGCTTTTTTTTGCTGTTTTGGCATTTTTCTCGCCGCATTTGACATTCATTCAGCTCAGCCAACAACGGCTCGGCTGCTGCACCTCAGATTTATAATGTAAAATAATTAGGGCTGGGCAAGTTAATGCGTTATTTTTGCATTAACTCATTAATTTCAAATTGAATGTTCTTATCACCGGAGTACTTCCTGTCTGAAATATCACCTAAATGCAAAACAAACCATTGATACCAGCAAATCATTCAACGAAACAAACAGTGGCGCGTCGGCAGACTACGTTAGATGCAGCGTGTGGGAGAAGTATAGATCAACAAAGGCAAGAGAAGCTAACAAATGCCATAGTGAAGTGGATAGCTACAGACTGCAGGCCCATTAGTGATGTGGAGGACGTCGGTCCCATTGACAGTATACAAGAATGGACCAGCAGGTCCCGTGTCTCTGGACGGAGACCAGTGAAGTCTCTTTCCCGGTGATGGCTGAGCGTTACTGAGCAGCCTCCAACTGAGCTTGAAGACGTAGATGTGACGTGAGCAACCTGTCTGAAAGTTGGAAGTCTTCTGGTAGCTGTGCCAAGAGAAATCTCAATCATTCCCAATCTAGCAGAGACGGAGAGCGTAGGTATATGTAAGGAGATAACATAGACACAGGCTAATTATTGATCACTAAAATGATAGTTAACATTAGTAATTAAACTTAAACAGCTAATGGAAGTCCAAACTGCCTGAGAGCTTCTCCTGTACTATACGGTAATTCCTCTACTATGAGACAGTAAGTCTCGTGGTTATGACCCAATCGTTAGCCTATTTTTATAAAAACGTCTGCTACGGAGCCATAACGTGAGCTACAAGGTAATGGAGCCTTTTATACATTGTCGTGTTTCTTTAGAAATAAACAATGGACAAATAGTCTTTAAACTCTTCAGATGTAAAGTTATTCTCTGTCAAAGTGACGTCAGAATGAATGGCAGTCAATGGGATGCTAACGGGAGGTGATGGCTTAGTAGCATTAAAATGGCGCCATAGGAGCTACGGGTTGTGAGGAGACGCTGACCCCCTTGGTCGGTCCGAGAAACATTCTGAGAATCGCAACAAATGACGGCAGGTATGAGATTCCCTCAAGACGCACCATCACAAGAAGAATACACCAGTTGTTATGAAAAGGAGAGGCCTGCAAAAGCGACACCTTTACAACATGTTCCTCTCACTGGGGACTACTGGACATCACTGGGTAACCATCATTACCTCGGAGTTACAGTGCATTATATTGATGAACAGTGGGTGCTGCATTCACATTAAGGCATGGATACCCGGCCCGAGCCCGACGGGTCCCGACGGTACCCGACAGGCCGGTGCTGGGTTCGGATAGATATTTAGAAATGAGGGTCGGGCTCGGTCACATCAACGCGATAAGGCATTTGTTGTAAAATGGTGCTGTGTGTGTGTGTGTGTGTGTGTGTGTGTGTGTGTGTGTAAAGTGGGCAGAAGAGAGCAAGAGAAAGATGAAGCAGACGTGTAGATGTGACCGGAGCAGAGTTGGTGGAATAAGTTGAAGTTTTGTACACAGTGTGTGTGTGTGTGTGTGTGTGTGTGTGTGTGTGTGTGTGGTGTCCGAGATAAACTCCAGACTGAAAGTTCATTCATCTGCTCACCAGAAACGGGATTTTAACCCCGATGTTATTCATTTTATAAATGCTGATGACCTCATCTGTTGACATTTCCGAATGCCTTCCTACAGCTGCTTAATAAAAGCTTTCACACAAACACACGTACATGTCTGTGCATGAGAAAAAAATGAGATTTTAACTGTGTCGGGCTTGGACACAAATTTCTTAATGCCTGTCGGACGCAGGCCGGACTCGGACAGAAAGATTCGGTCCGATCCGGACTCTAATTCACATGCTCTGACTGTAATGAAAACAAAGAGACATTATGCTGAAACTTTGGTGCTTCCTCTCACTCTAACAGGGACATTTGAGTCGATTTGACTCAAATGACATTTGAGTCGATTTGACTCAAATGACATTTGAGTCGATTTGACTCAAATGTCATTTGAGTTGGGCAACGATTAAAACTTTTAATCGTTGCCCAACCCTAAAAATAATGTAATATAAAGCCTGAATACATGTTATATAAATATACAGATTATACAGAATGATTTATCTGATATATAATGATAATGATTGAATGTTTTCTCACCGCAGAGCGAGCTGAGACAGATCAGAGGAAGCAGCTTCATGTTCAGACCTCTCGGGGGGGACAGGATGTTAAACTGTGTCATCACGGATTACTTAAAGGTCAGTCACACGGCGACAGGAAGTGACATCACTCAGCTCACACTGAACAAAGTCAAACATCTTTCTGGTCAAACTGTTACTTATTTATGTAGCACCTTTCTTTTTTTTTAACCTGTCCTGCCCTGCAGCCTGGTGTACAGTATGAGGAGTACTGAATACCTACTTTTTTACATTAACAAGAGAGTTTTAATATTCTACTTTGTCTGTTTTATTATATATTTAGTTATGTTATGATTTGTCACCGAGCGGGACAGGGGGACAGAAATGGGCAGTGGTGTAGTCTACGTGATACCAATCCAATCCAACTTTATTTGTTAAGCGCTTTAAAACAACCAAAGTTGACCAAAGTGCTGCACAGAAGAATAAATAAGACATCATAAATAAAAGATATAACATTATGACATGAGTAAAAATAATAGCTGCGCAATAAAAAGCAATCTAAACAATTAAAAGAAGTAAATAAAGTTGACATCTTACTAGGTGTCAAAGGCCACAGAGAAGAGATGGGTTTTAAGACGGGATTTAAAAACAGACAGAGAAGAGGCTGTTTAACGTGCAGAGTAGATCATTCCCTAATTTAGGAGCCGACACAGCAAAGGTACGGTCCCCTCTGAGCTTCCGCTTAGTTTTAGGCTCACTCAGGAGCAGCTGATCCTCTGACCTGAGAGAGCGAGTGGGGATATAAGGGCTTAGAAGCTCCGAGAGGTAGGGCGCAGGTATACGCAGTATATACGCACTAAGAAACCTCCAGGATTTCCATATACCCACTTAAAATTGCCCAATGACACGTAACAACATACTTTCCATTATATGTTTAATATATTTTGAATTGCCATCAGTGTTTTCCTTCACATAGGCTAAATAAAGGTATTTCCACTGTAAATTGTTGCATTAAAGTGTATCTGAATGAAGGAAATTAAGTCTTTGATGCTCAAAATTTCCCTGGGGGAGGACACCCAGACGCCCCACTTCAATATGTCCATTCTGGTCCATATATTTATATAGTACTGTACTGTATATTTATTGCTATATGTTTGTAAATATTGTAATTGTCAATGTACTATGGACCTTCCATTTGTGTCCTGAATGAAGTTATTATTATTATTATTATTATTATTATTATTATTATTATTATTATTATTATAGTACAATATACCCACTAAACTACATTATACTACCCCCTGGAAATGGGGGTGGGGGGCACACACACACACACACACACACACACACAAACACCACACACAGACACCACAGAGAAGGGGCCACACCTGCAAGAGATCGGGATCATCATGAAGATTTTTATAAAGTGATTTCTTTGCTAAACCAGCTAATAAAATAACAGCATTTCAGTTACACAGTTTCATTTTTAAAGATTTTATTTTGTGGGCGCCTGCTCTACCAGGTGAGCTATCCGGGCGCCCACTTTACTTACATTTTTGACAGTGGTTTTACAATAGCTTAAAATGTCAGCTTTATTACTGCTGCAGGTGACATTAATTGATCTACATGAGTGTATATATTCTGGATCAAAACCAAAATAACAGTAATCAGTGTCTATTTTTCAAACAAAGACAATGCTCATTAAATGTGCCGTAGGTAGAATGTGAAGATCCAGGACTTAGCCAAAATATTGACAACTTCTCAGTCCCTCCCCCCTTTCTGCTAAAGCCCAAAACGGTCTCCTAAGCCCCTCCCCCCACAAGGGAGAATGAATGTGTGTGCGTGAGCAGTGATTGACACGCAGTTAGACACCCCCCCGCCCTGATTGGTGCATCTGAACAGGGAGCTGTGGATTTTTGCAAATCTCACTCCAGGCTGTAGGTGGAGCCAGAGGAGCCGGATTATTTTTTTTATAAATGACCTGCTTCATGTAGTTCTGCTGGAACATAGGGTCAGTTTCAGCAAATATGCCAGAAAGTTAGTTTTATAAGTCTTACCTACTGCACCTTTAAGACCATTACATTTAAATCAATACAGTGCAACATTGTAAGCCATCATATTCCATAGCAGGGAATGTTTCACATAATAAGAATGATGCAAATTAAAAAACAATTTAAAATTAACATTTTTTTAATTTTTTTTTTTTTTAAGTTTCATTACTGCTGACACCCAAAGAATTGGTACTGTTGAACCATCTCCTCCATGCCCAAACAGGTGATTCTGTGTTCCTGGGTTTGACACTCAGCTTCTGTGGGCCAGTACTCGATCCAGGTTCTCTCTCCAAGCACATACTGATACCTGAGGAAAGCACAGTGAAACATACACATCTGTAACACTGTTACACAACACTAACCCTTATGTCCTCGGCTCATATTTGACCCATTTTCACAAAGTTTCCACATCAGAAATTTGGGTTTCTTTCAACCAACAAAAAGTGCAGAAAAAATCGACAAAAACTTCGGTGAAAGTGACAAAACGGTTGCAAAAAGTGAAAAAGACAACGAGAAAAGCTACAAAAGTGTTGCAAAAGACGACCAAAATTTTTACATTTTGACCCAGAAAAACAAAAATTTGCGATCGACAGGAAGACAACACGAGGGTTAAAAGCCTCTTCACCTCTTCCCACAATCACTATCAACAGTGACAACACACACTCGAGTACAAGAAAGGCTTTGATTTACTAATAGAAAATGTTGAATTGCAAACTCCACACACATTCACACAAAGAACAAACTTACGATCGATGGTCATCTTTGTCAATATCTTTGGACGTGCCCATGATAAGGTAGGTTTTGCCCGTCTCCAGATCTAAAGACTTCCGGCAGTGGGGATAACGGAGGAATGTGCGCTGTTTATCCTGAGGATCCACATCAAGAGTTCCTGTAATTCAAGTATAGCAGAACAGAGAAAAGGTAAGGATTAAAATAGCTAACGGTGCATTACAAAACATTTGTGTTGTATTCTCACATTCCCAGTGAAATCATGCTTAAAGAAATAGTTGGACATTTGGGGAAATACTTATTTGCCTTCTTGCCGAGAGTTAGACTGATACCTCTAATGAAACCACTCTTATGACTGCGTAGCTTACATGCAACTTAGCTTAGCACGAATACTGAAAACAGGAGAAAACGGCTAGCCTGGCTCTGCACAAAGAACTAAATCCACCTTCCAGCACTTCTATTTTTGTTTGTTTAGTCCGTACAACAAAACGACAATTTGCAATATATTTTATTTTTTTTGAAAGATTTTTTGGCAATTTTAGGCCTTTATTTATATAGGTCAGCTGAAGACATGAAAGGGGAGGGGGGGGGACGACATGCAGCAAAGGGCCGCAGGGCGGAGTCAAACCCGGGGCCGCTGCGTCGAGGAATTAGCCTCTATATATGGCCGCGCACTCTACCAGGTGAGCTACCCAGGCACCCGACAATTTGCATTTCATAAGGGGGTCAACTGGTCAATTTCTTGGCCAGGACCAATAACCTCTGGAGTGTCCGCTGGTTGCCTGACAATGCAAGCTAAGTTAGCTGGCTGCTAGAGGTAGCTTCATTCTCATCTAACTCTGCAAGAAAGCATTTAAAAATCTTTTTGAACAATCATTTTTCTGTCTGATTGGAAACATCATTGAGGGCGTTTTCACACCTGAAAGTCTGAACCCTCATCAAGTCCTGCCGTCATCACATACTTATAATATATATATATATATATATATATATATATATATATATATATATATATATATATATATATATATTAGGGCTGTCAAAATAACGCGTTAATTTCGATTAATTAATCTGAGAAAAAATAATGCGTTAAAAAAAATAACGCAGATTAACGCAGATTAATCTATTCCATATTGAGGTTTGACCCGGAGCCGTTCTAGCCTCCATTGGACTGTAAAATGAAGGAGGGAGACGAGAATGTTCTGCCTGGATCATTAACTGGAACATTTACTTGTAAAAATCTTCTTCCTGCCAACCCTGGCTACCGAAATCTGGAGCCACTGATATGTCTGCTCTTCTCTCTGGTGCTCTGAAGACGATACAGACAACACAAACACCGCTGCACGGGACGCTAGTTAACACTATACTCAACAGCAGCTAACGTTAGCCTACCGCTAGCTAGTTAACACTATACTCAACAGCAGCTAACATTAGCCTACCGCTAGCTAGTAGCTGGATTAAACACGGTTACAATGCTGACAGCTAACGCTGAACGGTGTAAAGTGTGACTGTGTTTTACTGTAGAGGACTGTGTTTTACTGTAGAGGACTGTGTTTTACTGTAGAGGACTGTGTTTTACTGTAGAGGACTGTGTTTTACTGTAGAGGACTGTGACTCAACAGTGGATTGTAACAATCTGCCGAGCTGCCGTCGGAAAAACAACACAGACGGTGTGTTCAATGAAACTGGTAAACTACAGCTTCGTGGTGCATTTGAAGTTATTGTAAATGTCCTTGGTGGTTGTTTTTGTCGTTTAACAGCAATTTACTAGTGAAATAAGTTACTGTTATTGTTATACATTATTATTAAATCATTTAATTTTGACCATATGGCCTTAGCAATAAACAAGCCATTCTTTATTGTCACCGACTGTTGTTTAGTACCCTTTGTTTTCTTTTCTTTTTTTACTTTCTTAAAAAGTATCGGTTCAGGCACCATTAATTATGTATGTGATTAATTTCGATTAATTAATCACAGAGTCTGTAATTAATTAGATTAATTTTTTTAATCGATTGACAGCCCTAATATATATATATATATATATATATATATATTTATGTATATAATTGATTGGTTTGTAGACGGGCATCCCCGTCCTCTCGTATCCTCTCTCTGTGTCAGAGATTACTACCCTACTGACTGCTGCTCTCCCCTACTGACTGCTACTCTCTCCTACTGACTGCTACTCTCCCCTACTGACTGCTGCTCTCTCCTACTGACTGCTACTCTCCCCTACTGACTGCTGTTCTCTCCTACTGACTGCTGTTCTCTCCTACTGACTGCTGCTCTCTCCTACTGACTGCTACTCTCTCCTACTGACTGCTACTCTCCCCTACTGACTGCTGTTCTCTCCTACTGACTGCTGCTCTCTCCTACTGACTGCTGCTCTCTCCTACTGACTGCTGCTCTCTCCTACTGACTGCTGTTCTCTCCTACTGACTGCTACTCTCCCCTACTGACTGCTGCTCTCCCCTACTGACTGCTGCTCTCTCCTACTGACTGCTGTTCTCTCCTACTGACTGCTGCTCTCTCCTACTGACTGCTGTTCTCTCCTACTGACTGTTGATCTCTCCTACTGACTGCTACTCTCTCCTACTGACTGCTACTCTCTCCTACTGACTGCTACTCTCCCCTACTGACTGCTGCTCTCTCCTACTGACTGCTGTTCTCTCCTACTGACTGCTGCTCTCCCCTACTGACTGCTGCTCTCCCCTACTGACTGCTGCTCTCTCCTACTGACTGCTGCTCTCTCCTACTGACTGCTGCTCTCTCCTACTGACTGCTGCTCTCTCCTACTGACTGCTGCTCTCTCCTACTGACTGCTGCTCTCTCCTACTGACTGCTGCTCTCCCCTACTGACTGCTGCTCTCTCCTACTGACTGCTACTCTCCCCTACTGACTGCTGCTCTCTCCTACTGACTGCTGCTCTCTCCTACTGACTGCTGTTCTCTCCTACTGACTGCTACTCTCCCCTACTGACTGCTGCTCTCTCCTACTGACTGCTGCTCTCCGCTTTGTTTTGTTGTGATGTTGAGAAGCGAGACACAGGAACTTTCTTTCTGGAGAATTTATTCAGAGACAAACTGAAACCTACACTGTACTTGTACTGTATTTACTACCACTTAACAAATAAACTGCTGATGTATTCTCTCCTCTGATAGCCGACAGCTGTCTGCTCTGAGCACTGACACCGTCACTCTCTCTCACGTACAGGCTAAGCACCGAGTTATTCCTTAAAGGAGCTTCCCACGAGGAGAGCCTGCCAGAGCTTCTTGTATTTGGTCCGAAAGTCTGAACCATCCAAAAAATGCTTTCACACTATAAACAAACAAGACCTTGGTTCAGTTTGGTCCAGACTGAGACCACCTCTTTTGATCTGACCAAAATTTGGTCTTTTGATCCGGATCGTGGTCTGAGGCACCTTCTCACCTGCAATTTCGGTTTGGACCAAACTGAAAAGACCGAAAGTCCGGACCTAATGAGGTAGGTGTGAAAATGCCCTGAGATTCAATGTGCCCAAACCATTTCAGAAACAAATTGTTATGTCACTATCACCTTTAATAGAGGAGACACACCAAGCCGATAATCGGCCGTCTGACAGTTTGGCGAGGTCGGTGACTTGAGTCTGTTCGGTGTGTCCCGTGCCGTCGCCCGTCGGTGGAGCCGTCGGCCTTCATTTGGGCCGACCCGACATGTTCAGTCTGGAGAAGGCAGTCGGGACTCGCCCAGAAATGGGGAGCGGATGAGTCTCTCAAAATCTGACGAAAATCTTTTAAACTGACCTTTGTCAATCTGAAATGAAGACAGATTCAGCAACTGCACGGCCTATTTCTCTCTTAAAATGTTTTCAGAAACACGTTTCTGTGAACTATTTTAGTCCAATATGAGATCGTATTCTGAACAAGCCGCCATGACAGACTGGCTGTGAATTTCCGGAGAAAAAAGACCCATGTGACGCGTTCGTCCAATCAGCTGCCGGTTTTCATTTTCTGGGAAATAATCAGACTGTTAATGGAAACAATACAGAGCAGCGCCGCCTGCTGCTATGGAGACGTATTACGTTTCGCGCACGCTCAGAGCGTACGCTCAAGTCAGTGTCTCTTTGGTGTGTTCTGAGGCACTTTTTGGACCTCGGGGACCCGACTGATCAGTCCGACTGGCTTTTCTGCCGACGGTCGGACGTCTTTTTGGTGTGTCACCACCTTAAGGGACCTTGAAAAAACATCAGTGTCTTGTACATTTCAGGCAATTCAAAGATAAATACCTTCTTTGATGACTTCCAGTACCTTCCCTTTGTAAATGTCAGTGGACAAATGTTCTTCAAAACTTTCCAGTCTCACTTTGTACGCTGAGGACAGACAAGTTGTTAGCAGATTGTAAGCTCACTTACTCACACTAACATACAAACATTTTTTGGGATAAAGGTGCTTTATAAATACAATCCATTCACACTCTCTTACCAAAATCTATTATGCTGTTCTGTGTACTCTCACAGATCTTAGCTGTTCGCTGATCATTAGTGATTTTCTCCTTGTTCTGCATACTGCAGTCCTCTGGAAATACACAATAGGCACAACGTAAATATACGACTGATCAAAAAAGCACATGTGGATGTGTGTGGATTAGAGTGCCAATCGGACCGCATTTTTCTGTCCGAACCTGACCCGAGTCTGACACAGTTAAAATCTAATTTTTTTCTCATACTAATGACACATGTACGTTTGTTTGTGTGGAAAGCTTTTATTAAGCAGCTGTAGGAAGGCATTCAGAAATGTCAACAGATGAGGTCATCAGCTCACACGGGGGAACAAGCTCACGTTAACACAGGCGCGTGCCAGTAGCCTAATATGCACGTGTTTTGTTGTCACAGCTACATAAACAAATATTTCGCACACAGGAAGACGGGTGTTAGGGTAATATTTTAAATTTATTTTAATCAAATAAAAATGAACCTTTGCATCAAGTGAAACAGGTCCATTGGCTACCTAATACGCTTTTTTAAATTTAAAATGTTCAATGCCTTGGTCGGTCTGATATGACCGAGGATAATATCAGATACAATGCAACTTTAAGGCACTTCTGCATTTGCAGCACTTCGCCGAACCGGATGCATTGTCCATTAATATTTACAGTCAATGGCTAGAATATCCCTTTGGGGGAGGGGGGGCCCATATCATATTGGGGGGTCTGGGTGTCCTCCCCCAGGGAAGTTTTGAGCATCAACGACTTCATTTCCTGTATTCAGATACACTTTTATGCACCAATTTACGGTGAAAATACCTTTATTGAGCCTATGTGAAGAAAAAAAACACAGATGACAATTCAAAATATATCAAAAATATAATGGAAAGTATGTTGTTGCGTGTCATTGGGCATTTTTAAGTTGGTATATGGAAATCCTGGCGATTTCTTAGTGGGTATACTGCATATCACTGCGTATCATGTAGACTACACCACTGGTACAGCCTCTAAAGCCCGAGACACACAGACAGTCTGGCGAGGTCGTTGACTCGAGTCTGTTCGGTGTGTTCCGTGCCGTCGTCCGTCCGAGGGGCCGTCGGCCTTCATTTTGGCCGATTTGACATGTATAATCGGAGGGGCGGGCACTGCCAGCAGTCAGACTCAATGACCCATCTGATTGGTGGAGAGCTAACCCGGAAACAGGGAGCGGGAATAGCGTGACTAGAGTCTCTCAAAATCTGAGTAAAATCTTTTAAACTGACCTTTGTTGATCTGAAATGAAGACAGATTCAGCAACTGCACGGCCTATTTCTCTCTTAAAATGTTTTCAGAAACACGTTTCGGTGAACTATTTTAGTCCAATATGAGATCGTATTCTGAACGAGTCGCCATGACAGTCTGGCTTTGAATTTCCGGAGAAACCAATCAGCTGCCGGTTTTCATGTTTGGGCGACAATCCAGATTAGCACCGTCTGCTGCTATGGAGACGTATTACGTCTCGTCTCTTCGGTGTGTTCTGAGGAACTTTTTGGACCAACTCGGGGAGACTGATCAGTCTGACTGGCTTTACTGCTGATGGTCGGCCGTCTGGTCGGTGTGTCTGGGCCTTTAGAGCCACTAGCATGGCTGTAGACTCTTTATCTTGTTTAATCTTCTCTTGGCCTTAAGTCCCCCAACTTTATTTAGGTACAATAATAAATTGCTGTAGTTTAGAGACAATGCAGAATAATAAGCCCCACATGATGGATCAATGCTTTATCTCTATGAAGCACCATGTTAGTGTTGGGTTTAGGTGTTCGTTCAATATAACAAATTTATGTTTACAGACAACGGATTAGGTCAGTTTGACATCATCCTGGTTACCTTCTGCACATCTGCATACGTCACTTGTACAGAGACGCATTAGCTCTCCATCTTTCCTCTCTGGATGGTAGAATTTGACGCAATGTATCTCTGCAATGGGAAAGAAAGATTTCAGAAAATACTCTGACATCTATTGGCAGCAATGCACATGGAGGCATCACATGTGTTCAAAGTGTCTCTGAGACTCACGGTTATAGTATTCATAGATAGACACAGCAGCTGGTTGTGTGAATCCCACTTTCAGCTTCTGATGGATCTTAAAAGTGATCTCCTCTGGTCGTGTGTGAGAAACCTGTGGACCAATGAGAGATAGAGAGATGAAAGGAAGAACAAGGCAGAGAGAAATAGTCCAGAGGAAGGAAACAGTGAAGGCTAACCTTATCCAGGTAGATGATGAGTGAGCCTCTTTCTGACAGGACTGTGTTCATCTCATATTTTGGAAATATGCGGGCTCGTCCTTTAGATAACTACACACACACACACACACACACACACACACACACACACACACACACACACACAGACACACACACACACACACACACACAAAACAGACACACACACAGACACACACACACACAAAACAGACACACACAGAGACACAGACACGCACACAGTCAGATAACTTTCTAAACTTTCTAAAACATCTTGTTCCTCCCAACCATAAACACTGACTCAACTGTATGTGGATACATGACGTGTATTATATGTATTGTATATATAATGTATTAAATATGTATTGTATATATAATGTATTTGTGTGTTCTTACTAAGTCCAGGTCAGCTGTGTTAACGGTGAAGCCAGTTGGTAAGCCAATATCCAGGATTGACATAGATGCATCCCTCTCTTCGTCCTTATAACTGTACACAGCATGGATGGAATAATAACAGAAACAAAAAAAAATATGGAGATAAAAAAAGATAAAATCCTTCAAGAATTCAAAATCATGAGAACAACATTTGTTCAGTCATGACTTCTTGATTATACTCACAAAAACTCTATTTTCAGCTTGTATATTTTCTCCCCCTCATCCATTTTCTCTGCAGGAGCAAAATAATGTATATATTAGTGCTGTCAAACGAGTATAATATTTAATCGCGGTTAATCGCATTAATGTCATAGTTAACTCGCAATTAATCACAATTAATCACACATTTTTATCTATTCTAAATGTCCCTTGATTTCTTTTTGTCCCATTAGTTTTTCTCATTTTAATGCTCTTATCAACACGGAAAAGTGGATCGGCCTGGCTTTGACGAGGGGGGGGAGAATTGGCATCAGCTGTGTGCTTGGCCATCAGCTGTGCGCTTGGCCATCAGCTGTGTGCTTGGCCATCAAGTGGTATTTCAGACTGGACGTGCTGCGATGATAGCTCAGTTCACAACCACAAAACACACACATCACTTTGGTCTTGTCAATGGAACCATTTGGCAACTTTTTAAAAGTAAACTTTCCATTCAGAATCTTATTGGCATCCATTTCGGCGTCTCGTGCTCGCCATCCACTCAAAACGTAACATTAGCCTACTACTCTTTGGCCGTCTCCAAGCCCAAACAAGCGTGTGTGGCGTGCCTGTTGTTTTGTTTCCGGTCTAGCGAGATCCGGTGTGGTGTTGTAGTTTTTCTAACGTTACTAGTTTTTGCAACAGCGTGAAAAAACCTATAAAGTTTGCTAGTCCAAAAAGAACGTTAATCTTGTGATAAAAAAAAAAATTGACGCCGTTAAAATGGGTTTGCGTTAATGCTGTTAATAACGCGTTTGACTGACAGCACTAGTATATAGTAATTAAGTATTTTGTTTATTCGTTTCTCATAAGGTAAGGTACCTTATGTTGTTTGTACCTAAACAACACATAACGATGAATAAAGAAAGAGACAGAAAGACCAAATTACCTGGCAGGAGCTGCACTGACAGGTTAAACTTCTGACAGTCACTTTCCTTTTCTTTAGGCAGAGCGTAATACAGAGACACCATCTGGCAGACAGATACAAGTGCATCTTTACATGTGATGAACTCATAGACATCTGTCTTAAAAATATAATCCAAACAAGATTAAACAAATATTTGGTCTTTTATGAGATTCAAAAAAGAGACACTATAATAATTAACTGAGGATAAAACTCAGAACAATAATAACTTGTACTTACTTTCACCGTTGCTTCTCCTGTACCCGTGGCAATTACCGTCACATTCTGGTTTATATCTTTGATCTGTGACACACACACACACACAGACACACAGAGACACACACACACACACACACACACACACACAGACACACAGAGACACACACACACACACACACACACACAGAGACACGCACGCACACACACACACACACACACACAGAGACATATATACACACACACACACACACACACTCAATCAGCAGAAGAAACAGACAGAGAACATCAGGAATGATGATATTAATGATCCACTATGTGTGTGTGTGTGTGTGTGTGTGTGTGTGTGTGTGTGTGTGTGTGTGTGTGTGTGTGTGTTTGTGTGTTTTCTGACTTTAGATGTTCTGGTGGCGTAGTGGTTGTCCCTGTTGAAGTTGAACTTGTCAGGCTTTGACCTGCCCGGCAAAACGATGTCCACATTCAGATCATACTCTGGTTCTTTAGCACTAGTCCAGTACTCCGCTATAGCCTGGTACACCATTATAGTAGCCTAGAGAGAGAGAACGAGTGGAGGACGGGAACAAGATTTAGAAGAAAAATAGGTTATGGGCTAACATAAGCTGCAGGAATCAAGATGGAGAGAGCGGTCTGTGTTACCTGAGTCGATCCAAAGTCTCCGTAAACCATCTGCTGCGTGTTGAACCATCTCACAACAGGTCTGGCTTCTTCAAATGCCTTTATTAACAGAAAGCAAGTCAATGGTTGAAATTCTCTGTTTGACACGATCAAACAGCAGAGACTTGAAACTTGCCTGATAAAAGCAGTCAATCACAAACTACATGTGCTTGATCTTTCCACATTTGTGTCATGATTGTGTGATTATGCAGAGCAGGATGCTCAAATCAGTCCCTTGTTTTTATAACTATGTCATAATATATATAACCTTTATTTTAGGAAACCACATTGAGATTAAAACCTCTTTTGCAAGTATAAGACCTGGCCATGTAACAAGGTCACATAGAAAGTATCCAACAACAATAAATCAGCAACAACAACAATAGGTACCACAATAATTATTTTAAGTTTAAAATCATTAAAAGAAATAAGTGTCTCAAGTTTGAGCTTGGCTTGCAGACCGTTTCAGGACCAAGGACCGTAGTAGAACAGGCTTGTTTTACCAGCCTCTGTACTGATAAGAGGTACTTTGACCTGGAGCCGTCAACTCAACTCAATACTAATTTGGCCGATTTGACATGTATAATCGGGCACTGCCGGCTATTCGGACTCCATGACCCATCTGATTGGTGGAGAGCTAACCAGGAAATGGGAGCAGGATGAGCGTGACTAGAGTCTCTCAAAATCTGACGAAAATCTTTTAAACTGACCTTTGTTGATCTGAAATGAAGACAGATTCAGAAACTGCACGGCCTATTTCTCTCTTAAAATGTTTTCAGAAACACGTTTCGGTGAACTATTTTAGTCCAATATGAGATCGTATTGTGAACGAGCCGCCATGACAGTCTGGCTTTGAATTTCTGGAGAAACCAGACCCACGTGACACGTTCGTCCAATCAGCTGCTGGTTTTCATTTTTGGGTGACAAAACTTAATAGCGTCGCCTGCTGTTATGGAGACGTATTACGTCTCGTCGCTTTGGTGTGTGGGGCCCTTTGGGGTCATTTAAGTGTTTTTGCTGTCTCCACTTGACAGGCCTGATCCCACCAAGTAGCTCATCCAATCAAATCGAAGCATTGAAGGCAATGCTACTGCCAGTTCTGCCGTTATTTACCTTTTTCTTGTTCTTCTAGTCCGTAGAAATAGAAAAGTCGGTAGCCTTTCCTCATTAGCGCGAGTATAAACAGTTACAGCGCTCTCATGACGTCACATTTGCGCGCGCCAGCTTGGCTGCAGCTACTGAAAAAAGGCCCTTACCCTTTCAGTGAGGTAGCATGGATGAGGACTCAGTTGTATGTTTACTGTCAGTCCTGATTAGACATACTCAAGTGGAACATGCTCACCTTGGCCTTGACCAGAGCGAGAAGAGCGTAAGCTGTGGCCTCCAGTGTGTAAATGTGTCCCTTAGGTGTTGGCCAGTGGGACAACTCTGAGGAAGACATACAAAAATATCTTTATATTACTATGCTTTACCTGAAACAAGATTAATTCACTAATAATTTCCCAATTCCTGATCTTAAAATATTTAATTTTATAGAGATAAAATAAAAAATAAAGTAAAATGTGCTTACTTAAATGAATTTTTACTACTGGTAATTGTTTTATCATTTTAAGACCATTTAAGCGGAAATTAACATACAGGCTACATGAGAGCCCGACTGAATGTAGTCAATTGAAGTAATAAATCTCTCAGTGCATGCTATATTGATCTAGCCTGGCTCTGCCCTCTTACGTACTTCCGCTCAATTTTAATTTTCCTTCATTACGTCATCTGGGTTTGCGGTATATTCTTGGGTTTTCTTCGGTCAAATCTTTGCCGGTCCAATCAGTGAACAGAGGGAGTGGCTGAGAACGATGCCGTTGAGGTCGTGCCCTAATTTGAGTTGTAGTTCCGTAATGGCGGCGGAGAAAGATGCGAGCAAAGCCATTTGGTCCGTTGTGGCAGCAACGCTGCCGAATATCCAGAAGTTTTGTTGGTGGCCATGATGTTGTGGCCCTCCTCCCCACGGGGTTCGGGAACAGTTTGATTTTGCAGCTCGCTCCGTTAGTGGTGAAGGAGTTGGCTAAGGCTAACGCTAGCGATGCTAAGCTGACGTCACGACCAAACGTTAGCGATTGGTTATGGCAGATCCATAGTGTCTCTGGGCAGATCCAATAGTTTTAAACTTCAACAGAGTACCCTCCTTCAAGGAAGTTAACACCTGTCAATGGAGAGAGGCCAGACTCTCTCTACACATGAAATGTACCAGAGTCTGGTAGGACCAGGCTAGTGTACCAGAGTCTGGTAGGACCAGGCTAATGTACCAGAGTCTGGTAGGACCAGGCTAGTGTACCAGAGTCTGGTAGGACCAGGCTAATGGACCAGAG
Organism: Sander lucioperca; assembly: GCF_008315115.2. Classification (NCBI taxonomy): domain Eukaryota; kingdom Metazoa; phylum Chordata; class Actinopteri; order Perciformes; family Percidae; genus Sander; species Sander lucioperca. The sequence goes on along the minus strand of NC_050182.1, from coordinate 5,728,897 downwards.
TCTGGTAGGACCAGGCTAGTGTAGCAGAGTCTGGTAGGACCAGGCTAATGTACCAGAGTCTGGTAGGACCAGCCTAATGGAACAGAGTCTGGTAGGACCAGGCTAGTGTAGCAGAGTCTGGTAGGACCAGGCTAATGTACCAGAGTCTGGTAGGACCAGCCTAATGGACCAGAGTCTGGTAGGACCAGGCTAGTGTAGCAGAGTCTGGTAGGACCAGGCTAATGTACCAGAGTCTGGTAGGACCAGGCTAATGTACCAGAGTCTGGTAGGACCAGGCTAGTGTACCGGAGTCTGGTAGGACCAGGTTAATGTACTGTACCAGACTCTGGTAGGACCAGGCTAATGTACCAGAGTCTCGTAGGACCAGGCTAGTGTATCAGAGTCTGGTAGGACCAGGCTTATATACCAGAGTCTGGTAGGACCAGGCTAGTGTACCAGAGTATGGTAGGACCAGGCTTATGTACCAGAGTCTGGTAGGACCAGGCTAATGTACCAGAGTCTGGTAGGACCAAGGTAATGTACCAGAGGCTGGTGGGACCAGGCTAATGTACCAGAGTCTGGTAAGACCAGGCTAATGTACTGTACCAGACTCTGGTAGGACCAGGCTAGTGTACCAGAGTCTGGTAGACCAGGCTAATGTACCAGAGTCTGGTAGGACCAGGCTAGTGTACCAGAGTCTCGTAGGACCAGGCTAGTGTATCAGAGTCTGGTGGGACCAGGCTAATGTACCAGAGTATGGTAGGACCAGGCTAATGTACCAGAGTCTGGTAGGACCAAGGTAATGTACCAGTCTGGTAGGACCAGGCTAGTGGACCAAAGTCTGGTAGGACCAGGCTAGTGTACCAGAGTCTCGCAGGACCAGGCTAGTGTACCAGAGTCTCGTAGGACCAGGCTGGCTGACCAGGGTGCGTCTAGATTTCTAGGCTACTAAGCAGGACACTATATGGCTGAAAAATAATTACATATAACATATAACATTATCAGTTCTGGTGGACAGGTCCACCACAGGTTTAGTTTAAGAATGTTGCTGTGTGACGACACCTGTGGAAGCAAACTTGTAGAGGATCTCCTTGTTCAGTTTGTTTTCACTGGCCAGGGCATATGACGTCATGGCAACAGCATATGGGTTGGTGAGGCTGGGCAGACGCCTTTCCAGATAGTTCACTGCTTTGTCTATACTGCCTGGCAGACTCTGGACAGAAGGAAGAGAAAGGAAGGAGAGTGTAAGCGTAAAAGGCTGTCAAATGGGTCACATAACAGTAGTGCATCTATTTCAAATTTGCATTTTACTAGACAATAGCTGAGACTGGATTGAAAGGCAGCAAGATATTTTGATGCCTCACTTCAACCTGTCAACAATCACATTACTGCAAAAACTGAGGCCTCATTGAAGGGGAACTATGCAGATTTTTCGCTTAATTTACCTTAATTGAACAGCTTCGGAGTCATATATATGTTTTTCAGGTTGAATGGTGGTGGAATGGAAAAACCACCCTTGCAACTTTCGGCCGCCGAGCCGCCGGCCTCAGCGTCAGGAAGTATGGCGTGATATCAGGTCTTGCGTTGTAGCGAATTGTTTCACGGCACTGCACACATACGCCCATTCAGGAACTGGCTACATATAAGAACAAGGTAGCGATGGAGTTTTTCACACTATCGTCATGGCTGAGCCGGCAAAAAAGAAGCAGATAGCTAGGAAAGCATTGTCGGAGGAACAGAGAAAGAGGAAACGGCAGACTGACCGAGAGAGGAGTCAAACACAAGTAAACATAGGAGCTGTAGGGGGGCTCTATAGAGAAACTTGTAGGGGGGGCTCTATAGAGAAACCTGCAAGGGGGGCTCTATAGAGAAACCTGCAGGGGGGGCTCTATAGAGAAACCGGCAGAGGGGGCTCTATAGAGAAACCTGCAGGGAGGGCGCGATAGAGAAACCTGTAGGGGGGGCTCTATAGAGAAACCTGTAGGGGTCTCTATAGAGAAACCTGTAGGGGGGGCTCTATAGAGAAACCTGTAGGGGGCTCTATAGAGAAACCGGTAGGGGGGGCTCTATAGAGAAACCTGTAGGGGGGGCTCTATAGAGAAACCTGTAGGGGAGCTCTATAGAGAAACCTGCAGGGGGAGCTCTATAGAGAAACCTGTAGGGGAGCTCTATAGAGAAACCTGTAGGGGAGCTCTATAGAGAAACCTGTAGGGGAGCTCTATAGAGAAACCTGCAGGGGGGCTCTATAGAGAAACCTGTAGGGGGAGCTCTATAGAGAAACCTGTAGGGGAGCTCTATAGAGAAACCTGTCAGCAAAAAGAGAGAAAACAGAAGTAATGGCCAAAACTGCATAGCACCCCTTTAAGCACCACTCGTGTCAGATAGGTGTCTGTTTTGTGAAAATGGGATGTCTTTGTTAATCTGCTACAGTATTTAAAAGCAGAGATGTAGACTGTAGAAGAAGGGTCACGTTTTATAATACAACCTTTAATTAGCAAATATGTCTCCATTTTGAATGTGTCAACTGCTTCAAAAGAATCCTTTTATCAAAATTGACCATTCACTAAACCCCTCGCTCTGGGGAGCTGGGGACCTTTTGATCCAGTATGGGAATGTAGTCGGAGCAACAGTCTTCATGCAAGCAGTTTTTTTAACGGTTATAAAACTAAAGAAACAAAAGAAAAATGTAAGGAATGGACTAAACCATGTCTTTATCTGCTCTAGGGTTGGGTATGGTTGGTTTGTTTTCGATACCGGTGCTAAAGCGATACTTTTAAGAAGAATGGCTTGTTTATTGCTAAGGCCATATGGTCAAAATTAAATTATTTAATAATAATGTACAGAGTGTGGTCTAGACCCACTCTATCTGTAAAGTGTCTCGAGATAACTCTTGTTATGATTTGATACTATAAATAAAATAAATTGAATTGAAATTGAATTGAATTGAATGTAATAACTATAACTTATAACAATGACTTATTTCACCAGTAAATTGCTGTTGAACGACAAAAACAACCACCGGATGGGAAAAGGGTATTTTACAATAACTTTGAATGCATCGCGAGGCTTACTAGTTTCACGTGAACGCACCGTCTATGTTGTTGTGTTTTAATCCAGCTGCTAGCTAACGTTACCTGCTGTCGAGTGTATTATGGAGCATCAGAGAGCAGCGCAGAAGGCATATCAAGTGCACCAGAATGAGGCACCAAAATCTGTTTTGCTATTCGGTCCAGTAGATACCGGTCGTTAAGGCACTGGTGCCGTATTAGTACCAGGTCTCGGTACCCAACCCTAGCTCTAACTGAGGTGCCCTTAGGCAAGGCCCTTAACCCCAACCAATCCAGTGGAGCTGCTCAGTGGCCAGCAGACCAGACTGTGGTTGTACTGGGCAGCTTCCAGGTATGAATGTGATCAGATCAGACTGTGGTAGTACTGGGCAGCTTCCAGTATGAATGTGATCAGATCAGACTGTGGTAGTACTGGGCAGCTTCCAGGTATGAATGTGGAACTGTGTGAATGTGACAGGTCGTCGTTGCAAATGAGAATTTGTTCACAATCGACTTACCTGGATGGATAAAGGTAAAAAACAACAAACAAACAAAAAAATCGTTAGCATGTCTGAGAAACATTACCTACAGTGGTAACTAAATGGTAATTCCAAGGCCAAAGAGCACATCATGACAACTACATTAACGTAAGTGCCTAATAATTATGTTTAAAAAAGACTAAGATGACTAGCACATTAACTTTGTGTCGCTCCTCACTAGTGTGGAGTCCGTAAATGAAATGAAAGAGGTGACGGAAAAAGAGAAACCATTGTTTGAAGATGAAGTACTCACACTAACAGTGGCATTACATTGTGTGCGAGACTCCTGCATGGCAATGAGGCAGAAGGCCGTCATGGAGACATCTGAATCTGCTCCTCTCACATCACCCTACACACACACACACACACACACACACACACACACACACACACACACACACAGAAACACACACACACACACACATTTTTTCATATTCATGTATGTAATTGTATTCATCTCAATCAGCTGTTTTTGTAGCACCAAGATTAAGATTAGATGTCAATGAAATCAGTATACGCACAATCATCTCTCCATGGATAACCGTTCCAACTTCTATAAACGAGCCGTCAGGTTGCTGTACGTTGAGAATCAGAAACTTGATGGCTTCACAGATGTGTTCTTCTTTCACTGCCACCAGATTGTTAGCCATGGCAAACACCTTGGCAACATAAGCTGTCAGCCTTAGAGAGGAGAGGAGAATGTGTAATAGTTTAGTTTCATGTATATGCAGATGTAATACACCAGTCATTCCCAAACTGTGGTCCGTGGACCACTAGTGGTGCGTGAGGGTACTGCAGGTTGTCCGTGGAAAAGCAAAATAAAATATAAAATAATATTTTTTTAACCTTCATTTTACCAGGAAATTCCCATAAAAATTAAGAATATGTAACTTGTGACTTGTAAAACTCTGAAGATTAATAATCACCAAAGGTTTTGAAATGTTGACTATATCCAAGTGTTCCTATTACTGATTTAAGACTCCGTTGCTATGGAAATAAGCCTGTTGTTCAAATGAACCTGATTATGCCCTCGGGCGCTTGAGTGAATAAATAAATAAAATAAGTGGAGTGCCGTTGTGTGCAGTAAACTTTCTTTTAATAAGCCTGTTGTACTGATGCGATGACCAGTTATAGTTTTAGTGCTAGTAGGCCTATTAAGAGGTGCAGATTAATTCAGGTAGGACTGTGTGTAGACATATTTTATTATGTGTATTATGAGGTGGTCCACGAAAATTCTTGATTACAAACAGTGGTTTGAAAACCCCTGTAATACACCATTGTCACATAGTCATGATCTTAGTTAGAGGAGGATGTGTGAACAATTATGTATCATGGATGTTTGGATGCCTCACCAGGTGCTGCTCTCTCTATTCGCCCAAACAGCAAAGGACCCATCCTTTTTACGGTAGACCAGCTCATTCTTGTAGCCTGGACACAAACAGCACACACAACCAGTTTGAGAAGTCTTGTTACATTTTTTTCTCTGTGATTATAGCATATTTGGCATAGGTTTTTGTTTGTGCTGACAATCTTGGTTAAGACATGGTAGTCTAAGGGCCCTATTTTAACGATCTGAAACGCAAGTATCAAACGCCAAACGCAAGAAGCTTTGTGGGCGGATCTCGGGCGCTGTTGCTATGATACCGGCGGTATAAATGACTCTTGCGCCCAACACAAATCTAAACTGGGTTGGTCTGACGTCGCTACATTACTCATAGGTATGGTTTGGGCGTAACGCAATAAACCAATCAGAGCATTATCTCACATTCCCTTTAAAAGCAGGCGCGCTTGTTCCATGGCGGATTGGTATTATGATGGCGGATTTGCTAGGCGCACGCTCTTAATACATCCATGGACGCATGCTAGGAGCGGTTCACAGCCGAGGAGACCAACGTTTGCTATTGATTTTTCTTTTTGACAAAATGTATATAAAGAAATGTCACAAAAACATACTTTCCCGATGTTTTGGGCTCACTCTCACTGATTCATGAAGTTATGAATGCATGGTGATATCTTTGCAATGTAGTCTAACATTAGACCGAGATGACCTCACTATAGACGATGCAGCTCTTCTGTCTCTCCTCTCCCATGCTGCTGCTGCTGCTGGGGCATTTGGGTTAAGTGGCATCGGCACATGCAGTTCAACATCACATCTCCTTAAGTCCTCTAATATTTCCTCATAAATGTCATCAACACATCCATGATTCATGGAAATGTTGTGTAAAACAAGGTCATATTTTTCCTTGTATTTATGTATGGTTTGCAAAAATGGGAACTGCTGGGTCCGTGAGATGAGAGAAGCAAAGTGTATGCGCGGTGTGCACACTCTACATTACGGCCAAGCATGCGCCCTTAAAATAGTATTTGAATAATGCGCCACTGACTTTAGACTAGCGCCACTGACTTTAGACTAGGTTTTTCCTGGTCTGTGGCGGAATTGGTTTCTGAAACTGTAAAATAGCACCAGGGAAAGTTTGCGCCAGAACACACCTCCTCTTGTTGCTGAACCGCCCCCGGTAGCGCAAGTTCATTCCCTATTTTACCGACGTGAGTCTGTGGAGGGAAAGTCCGCTGTGCGTTGGGTGCAAAAATAGGAATGATACGTGCGGCGGTGTACAAAGTCAATTATGCTGGGTGCAAGATAGGGCCCTATGAGTCTATGTGTTGCTTTGAGACTATTAATTCTCAGTGTCCCTAGCTTGTATATCTGGAGCAGGGAGGGCATGCATTACTGTCTACCACACTGCCTTTTTGATACCAAGTCTACCAATCAGACAATCAATTAAATCAATTAAAATCCCACATGGAGGGGAATCAACCAACTATTACAATTTCTGGTATCTGTGCAAATAAATACATCTTTGAGCCCACCGGTCTTGATGTGTTGGAGGGCTTCATTACGTTTCTGAAAGCCCACAGTTTCCCACTGGTTGGTTTTGTCCAAATATGTGGCTGCAATGACTGGTAGGGTCATGCGCGCAATGTTTTGCTCTCCACAGCCGCTGGGCTGGACGATCAGAGTACCCATAGAGTTCCCACTAATGGCGTTCTCCACCAGGGCAGAAACTTGTTCTCTCCCTGCACACACACACACACACACACACACACACACACACACACACATACACACACATACACACACACACACACACACACAAAACAAAATATTTATTGGGAAGGAGCAATTAAAGGAAACTAAAATGCAACCAGTAGAGGTGGTCGTATCACTAATAACAACATTAAGAACAATATAGTACCAATTAGCACCTACGCAGAGTTCATTGTACAGGCACTGTATGCCATAACATGCCGAAATATAACATAATATCTGACCTGTCACTGAGATCTGTGTGCTAGTAGGTGTGTTTCGGACCAAATCTTTCATAGGAATTTGACTGATGAGAGTTACTTCTTGTTGACCACCTAAAGAGAGAAACAGTGGGCAAGTTGGCAAATGGTGAAAATATAATATTACATAATTACTACATAATGTGGCTATTTAATGGGTAAACTCACCTACACCTTTAGTAGTGGGGTCTAGAATTATGATCTGAGGAGATTTAACCAGTACGCCTTCAGGCTGGAAAAACAACAGTGAGGACAGACATTAGAAATTACAACTATTGGAGCAATCTATATCTGCTGGTGTGCAATAACATACAATTATAGCTTAAATTTGATTTAAATATTCCTTCGTTGTTGTTCTGTTTCTCTTTCTTATTTACAGTTCATTTTGAAAACACTGATACAGTTTACATTTGTATCAAAGTTAAACCTTGTTTAGGCCTAGAGGTTAGAGAAGCGAGCTTGGGACCGCAAGTTCGCTGGTTCAATCCCCAGACTGGCAGGATAAAATCTAGGTGGGGAAAGTCCCTCCCTCATTACCACCACTGAGGTGCCCTTGAGCAAGGCCCTCCAATGGATCCAGTGGCCAGCAGATCAGACTGTGGTAGTACTGGGCAGCTTCCAGGTATGAATGTGGTCAGATCAGACTGTGGTAGTACTGGGCAGCTTCCAGTATGAATGTGATCAGATCAGACTGTGGTAGTACTGGGCAGCTTCCAGGTATAAATGTGGAACTGTTGTAAATGAGAATTTGTTCCCAATCGACTTAAATAAAATAAATAAAATAAAATAAAAAGATATTTGTTTTCCTACTAGGGCTGTGAATTGGCAAGAATCTGGCAATAGGATACATATCACGATTCAATATATTTCGATACTGTAAGGCGATATATTGGGATATATTGGGATATCATTTTAGAAAAACTAATGTTTAAAGAAAGACATGATGTTCATAAAAGTCAAAGAAGTTTACTTTAGGTCAACACTTCAGTACACAGAAAATCAAACTGCCAGTTTGGGATTGTGGTTCCCAGGTTCTTAGTGAGCTAATGTTTATATGCTAAAGTAGGCCAAAGTTCAGCCATAGCTACGTTGTTAGCTTCTAGCAAAAAGTCAGGCACTGCTAGGCACTGCTAGGCACTGCTAGGCACTGTTAGGCACTGCTAGGCACTGCTAGGCACTGTTAGGCACTGCTAGGCACTGCTAGGCACTGTTAGGCACTGTTAGGCACATAATATTTCGTTTTTGAAAATCGATTTTTGATTTGATTTATTTAATTGTATCAAGAATGCCTTACATGGGAATAAAAAGATCAAATACAATGGAGGATAAAAACACAATAAAGTCCAGGACTTATTTCCATTGTGGTCCTCAACACATAACATCAGGACAAGACAATACATTCACAGAGTGTATAATAATCACTGATGTAACATAAAAACATTTTCTTAAATAAATAAAAATAAAAATGGTAACTTGCCCTTTGATCTATTCCGCAACCCTCTCTAGTAACCAGGCCTTGATACTTTTTTTAAAAGAGTTCAGGCTGGAAATGACTTTACTATAATGATCTAACTTGTTCCACTGAACTGCCCCTATATAGGCAAAGGTTCCTTTCCCTAACACTGTCTTAAATTTATAAGGACACAGGTCAGATATGCTGCCACGAGTATAGATATTGTGTGTGTCCTTTACCTTAGTTATAAGACACGACAGAAAAATTGGGACACTACCAAACAATATTTTATGGATCATGGTCAGTCTTAACATAGTAACCCGAGACTCTACAGGGAGCCAATTGAGCTCAACAAATTGTAACCTACCTATATGCGGCCCAAGTTCAGAATTACTCTTATTAATTTATTCTTTATTACATTACATTACATGTCATTTAGCTGACACTTTTATCCAAAGCGACTTACAATTCGTATATATCAGAGGTAACACGCCTCTGGAGCAACTAGGGGTTAAGTGTCTTGCTCAGGGACACATTGGTAGATGTATCGCAGTGGGAATCTAACCCAGATATCTCACATCATGATTTTTAGTTCTATGAAAAGTTTTAAGTGCTTTTTCCCTGGTTTTAATAGCATCATGTATAACTTTGTCAAACCATGCGCTAGAGCGCTGTTTAACTCTGATCTGTCTGAGAGGGGTCACCTTGTTAATGACTTTTAAAAATGTATGTTTAAACTGTGACCATGCTATGTTAACACATGAACAATTTACCACAGGGGACCAATCCACCTCATCCACATGCATCTTGAAGGTTTCCTGGGAGTAATGTTTAAATGATCTGGATAGTACAGTCTTGTGAGAGTAAAAGGTTTTTTTACCAGATTTTCTTGTGCAAAAAATTATATTATGATCACTTATGCCGTAAGTAATAGTACCACTTTGAGATATTTTAGATTTGTCTGAAACTAAAATCAAATCAATAATACTCTCACAAGTCTTGCTTATCCCCGTGGACTTTTTTACCAGCTGTTCCAGACCAAAAGAGTGACACAGGTCCTCCAACATTTTACCAAAAGGATGAGCACAGCCCAATACATTTGTGTTCATATCCCCCATTAACATCAGCTCTGAGCTCTCTTTGTCTGATAAGTTCAAGAGAACCTGTTCTAACTTGTCATAGAAGGTAGCATGGCCTGGCGGTCTGTAGCAAGCCCCTAATAAAATGGAATTGTTTTTTGGTAAACATATGTCCAACCAAACAATCTCTAAATCACTAGCAATGTCATCTCTATAGTCAAAGGATACACATCAGAGCGCACATATACACAAACCCCGCCCCCTTTTCTATTTCGGTCTTTCTTAACTCTACAGTAATTATTAATGGCAATTTCCTCATCGCTTATAGTTTCATCTAACCAACTTTCCGTTAAACAGATAACCCCGACCTCTGATTGTTTCACCAGTTGCCTAATTTCCTCAACTTTTTGGTGGCGGATCGATACAGTATTGCAAAATAAAATATTGCGATACTCAAGTGTATCGATTTTTTCCTATGCGTTAGAGGCAACAGACACATCGCTGCACGTGAGGCTAGTTAACACTACACTCAACAGCAGGTAATGTTAGCGTACCATTAGCTAGCAGCTGGATTAAACACGGTTAAAAAGCTGACAGCTAAACAGTGTAAAATGTGACTTTATTTCACTGTAGAGGATCCAACAGCGGGACGTTAACAGTCTGCAGCTGCCACTGTTGAAAAAACAACACAGACGGTGCGTTTCCTTGAAACTAGTAGCCTTGTGGTGCATTCAAAGTTATTGTAAAATACCCTTTTCCCATCTGGTGGTTGTTTTTTGTCATTTAACAGCAATTTACTGGTGAAATAAGTTATTGTTAGAAGTTATAGTTCTTACTTTATTATTAAATAATTTAATTTTGACCATATGGCATTAGCAATAAACAAGCCACTCTTTAATGTCGTAGACTGTTGTTTAGTACCCTTCTTTTTTCTTTTCTTTTTATAACTTTATTAAAAAGTACTGGTTCAGGCACCGTTTAGGCACCGGCACCGTTTTAAAAGTATCGTTTTAGCACCGGTATCCGAAAAAACCCAAACGATACTCAATCCTACTTACCACCACCAGCAGCTTTTTTTTAATTCCATCACTGAGCGAAGAATCTTTAACAGCTGCTTTGATCTCAATGTTAAATGTTCCTTCTTTCATGGGAATAATGATGAAGGGTACAGCTCGTGTAGTTTTGGCCCCCATATTGACCTCCTGGCGATACCTTCTACGTTTAGAGGCTGAACTGCACACATGCTCCTCTTCAGACAGATCCACACGCACCTTGAAAATGAGACAAAGACTGAAGTATGTGTAGTGCATAATAAGGATCATAATCATCAGTTTTATTTAGTGCTGGAAGAAGTATCCAGATCCTTCACTTAAGTAAAAGTACTAATACCACACTGTAAAAAAAAATACTCTGTTACAAGTAAAAGCCCTGCATTGAAAATGTTACTTTAGTAAAAGTATGTAAGTATCATCAGTAAAATGCACTTAAAGTATAACAGTAAAAGTACTCAATGCAGAACAATCCTCACATTTTTGAAACTGGAAATGAACAGCTCTGTCAGTCAGTTATCGTATTTTCCAGATTATAAGTCACACTTACTTTCATAGTTTAGCTGGTCCTGCGACTTACATATCAAAATATATGTAATTTAACAAAAGAAAATGCAAATTAGAAGCATTTCCATCAACTGACAAAGCTTAGTTTCGTCACAAGTTGACGTTATGCAGGGTTGTAGATTGCAAACCGTCTTGCTAAATCAAAGAGTTTAGAAGCCAAGTCCTTTGTCTAAATGGAGAGAGGGAGCACTGTACCAGTTGGCCACCTGTGCAGAATACAGGGTTGTGGCAGAGACATTTGGTGTCAGTGAGACAACTGTTCACCACTGTGTATACGTGGTGTGCAGGGCCATACGATTCAAGCTTTTGAACCAATTCGTCAATTTACCCGACCTGTCTGAGACACAGGCTACAGCGCACCGTAACTCTACGCACCTTGTGCCACAAGTGTACGAGGCCCTGGATGGGGCATCTTCCCCCATCCAATGGGCTCGATGGTGTTTTAAGCCCCGAACGTCTCCTTCCACGCAGCGCTGCGACTATTGACTTCAAGGCATATACGTTTTAACCCAAACCTAACCCTAACCATAACCATTGCCTAATCGACTTCAAGGCACCTAACCTTAACCCTAACCAGGGCTTAAAACACCAATCCGATGGATACCGGGACTAAAGTCATGTGAGTTACATGTTCGCTACATCACAACATATTTGGCAAAGCTGTTTCCATCTCGCTTTTTGCGCATTAACTATTTTTCAAAAAATGCAAAAACCACCTCAAGCAAGCGTAAGAACTTTTTTTGCGAATTTGAGGAAGTTTTTTTGAATTTTGCCGTTTCCATCAACATTTTCTCATGCAATATTGCAAAATGCGCATACAAATACGTTGATGGAAACCCTACTATGGTGAATCCCTAGGAAATGTAATGCTTTACATGGTTTCCTACAGGAGAATGGAAAGGCACACTGTATATATTACAATAAGGTTTCCCAAGTTCAGTTCAATTCAATTCAAGTTCTGGGACATACCACAATGTGAGCAGCTATTACACTTATCAAAGACTAGAGAAAGATTACAATCCTTTTCTGTTTTGCTACACATTGTAAATATTTCCTGTTGTTTTTGCCCAATTTTTTTCAAACTCCTTGTCAGTACCCAATCTGTGCTGCCTGCACGATCCGTCATGCACAAGATGTTCACGCAGGTGCAGATGATAATCCTGTTTTACCGAGGATACAACACTGCACGATCTGTTCAGCCCTTTCGGTCGTAGTTGTAGCGGTCTGCCATTAGCCTCCACCGGGAAGCTAACGTTAGTTTAGCTAACAGCTAATTCGGCTAACCGCTAGCTGAGACAGCATGTAATAACTTTAAAAGACCCTCAAAATAAAACCTGAAAATAACCGTTAAAATATAGAACAGCTGTTACATCAGTTCTGCTTTACTTTAAAATACAATCAATCAGTACTTGTCTTTATTGTTATTACTGTAGCCTGCTTTTCCCAGTGTTTAGTTTGAGTTAACGTTATTTTAGACTGAATCAAGCTCTCAGCTAGTGGTTAGCCAAATTAGCTGTTAGCTAAACTAACGTTAGCTTCCCGGTGGAGGCTAACATGGAACAGATCGTGCAGTGTCTCATAAAACAGAATGCGCATGACGGATTGTGCAGGCAGTGCAGATTGTGTACCGACAGTCCTAATAAAATATCAAAGTCTCATTGGCTCTGACCTGAAACACCAGAGTAGAGTAACACTGACTTACGGTGGCAGGATCGGGGCTGTAGTTGTGGAGGATTGCCTTAATTTCCAGCTGCTCTCCACGGACAGCAGAGTACGGCAGCCTGAGATCAATGAAGAATGCCTTCCGGACAATGACCTCTAACGGCTCGCCAACACAGATTCCTATAAAATGAAAGGGATAAAAAAAAAAATGATCTGGGTTTTTTCACAGCCAAATGCACTAACCTGCACTCCTGGCTGGACCGGCTATCAAAACAAAGAACAGAGAAGTTTGGATTACAACACACAAAGGGAGTATGACATAATTTATAGCTCAGGCCATTACTCCTCTATATCTTTACATACAGTAGCTAATATTTGTTTGCTGTCATATTAATGTTTTGAATGTCAAGTACAAAACCTTTAAGGATAGCAGTACAACTAACAACCCAGTCTCACGGCAGTTCGTGAAATGGGCACGTTATTTAATCTATTGATTTGTGTACATGGACACGATTCTCTCATTTATTTCGTGGTGGTCAGCACGTTATTTAAACTAATGTATTTCAATGGGAAGCATCTTTCGTGATCACAGCACGACTACCGTAGCGAGTAGTATGAAATGCCGAAAATCCGCGTAAGGAGGTTGGTTGGGGGGGTGGATGGGTCAAACAACACAGGACTTTCACCCCAGAGACCGGGGATCGTGACACGGCGTGTGATGTGACCTTTCCCCGTTCTTCTTTTCTTAACCCAACCTCCGTATAGATGCTTCCCATTATGTGCTGACCACCACGAAATAAACGAGATGACCGTGTCCGTGTACACAAATCAATAGATTAAAAATAACGTGCCCATTTCACGAACTGCCGTGAGACCGTGTTGCAACTAAAGCACAAGACAGCTTTTAGTCGCTGACTCCTCACCGTGAGTTCTTGACAGACTGATGCCAGTGAACTGCCAGGTTGTGATTGAGTCTTTCAAAGGAACATTTCTCGTCAGTGATGTGGTGTCACTGAAACAAAGAAAAGTGTTAACAGTAAAAGTAAAAAGAAAAATGCTTTAAAGTCCTACTGGTGTCATAATGAATGAGTGTATTGTTTTGTGTCTATATTCCAGTTGACTCACCAGTTTGGTGTTTGTCGATGACAAGCAGGCAGTGTCACATCTGACCACAGCCAACTTTCAGGGAACTCGGTGCGAGAACTAATTTCATTGCTGTCCAGGTAACTGTCATCCTCCTCACCTAAAGTAAAGTGTCATTAAACATGTTATGGTTTTGACTGTCTTCTAACTACCAGTATGACTGAATAACCACCCAGGGCTTCCCCCCCCACTCCCATCCCTTGTCCCTGTGTCTTACTGCGAGCCAGTATGAGGCTATCCTCCTTCCTCTCAGCTCGCTGGGTTTCCATCTCCTTGCAGCAGTGCAGGAAGGCTGCGGCACAGAGTTCACCATCACTGATGTACTCCGCTCGCATCTCACAGGTGTATGAGAGGGGGGTGTTCCTCATGCCATCCAAACAACAGTCACGTTGGAGTTGGTCTTGATATTGACTCACTGGGAAGAAAGAGGGTTGTGAAGGAATGACAGTGGAAGAAGACATAGAGTAAAAGAAAAATGGTGAACTGGAAAGCATTACAAAGTCAACCCCAAACATGTCTAACTCCAAACATTGTGGAGAGCCTGAAGTCTGTGACAGAAGATGAATGAAGATGCGGTTATTGGGTAGTTTAGAGCTGTGGTTCTTACCTAAGCTGGTTGTGACGTCCATTATAGTAGCGGCTCGTTTCTTGCGGCTGGGGGCTGGACATTTTAATTCTGGAAACGCATCACAGACAAGATCTTTAACAGAACCCAACAAGGTTGAAACTAGACTTGATTTTTGCATGGTACAGTTGTATATAAAACTCCTACAATCAGTGAGGTCCTTTATCTGGTTAAACCAAGCAGAAACCTGCGGTGCTGAAAAATTAAGCCAATGCAGAAGTGCCAAAAACGGCAGTTCATCGAGTGGCCACTTGAGGCTGGCTCCAAAGGGGAGTCAATCCCCTTAGCCCCCCATGTTAAAATGCACAACTTTACAGCATAATTTAACATTTTAGGGCTGATTCTTTTTTATAACTGACCCCTTTGTACTATGTTCAGGCTTAAAGTTCTGCATAGGGCATTCTGCTTTGAGTGACAGGTGGGCTGCCCACTTTGAGCTTCTTTTTGGCTCTTCAGAAACTTATTGGTGACATCACGTTGACTATGTTCATATTTTATACAGTCTATGGGTTAGACACATGGATGGTGTGGGGGTGAGGAAATGGATCTACAAGTGCACTTTTTATTTGTTGAAATGTTAAAACATTATATAAATGCCTTAAAGGGTCAGCTCAATCAAAAACACATTATTTCAGTTACCCCTAGTGAAGTCTCGCATTGCCAGACCTTCCTCCACAGCTCTGCGGAGGTAGGTCTGACTAGTCCACACAACATTCCTGGATGGGAGAAAAACGGGCTCTGGTTTATTGGCATTTCTTTAAACCAATCACAATCATCTTGGGCAGTGCTAAGCACCAGACTCAATGACAGAGCCTCTGCAAAATAGCCTCGGGAAGGAACTTGCTTTGTTGGAACGTATACGTTCAAAAGTTGTTTTAGTCGTGCAACAGAAAAGATTGGACAGTTGTTTTCCTATAGGCTTCGCCATCTAAGAGCTGTTGCTATTGCGTTTATCCGTTACACATGCGCAGTCGTGAAGATAATTGAAGAAAAATTTAATAATAATTAAAGCTGCAAGCAGCGATGACGGGGCCTCACCCCTAACCCTTGCCCCGGGTGTTACTGGCGGATGCAATATCACATGTAGACCACACATTCTAAGTTTCATGTAAATCGGAATAACTTTTGCCAAGATACAACCGTTCCTGTTTCAACACCCACATACAGGAACTTGGTCCTCCATAACTTGTGCATTGTTTTAACTATCAAAAATCTTTTCATAACTTATTGTCATGAGGGTCCTCTGAGTTTATATCCAAGTTTTTGTGCAGATTGGACTCACGGCCCAGGAGGAGTTAGACAAAGTAGGTTTCCCATATATCGCGATGTGGCTAATTAATAAAAAACATTCTAACAGCACCATCTAATGGCCGATTCACTCTAAATTTGGCATGGATGCTCAAGCACCTATGCGGCACATCTGTGTTATGTATGGTGGCAATCGGAATAAATCTTGGTAAGATACGCAACTTCCTATTTTGACAGCCACCTACAGGAAGTTGGTCCTCTGTAACTTCTGCATTGTGTTAGCTATCAAAATTCTTTTGATATCTTTTTGTCATGAGGGTCCACCGAGTCTACGTGTACATTTTTGTGCAGATGGGACAAAAAGTAGGTTTCACTCAAAGCGAATTTGCTAATTAATTTAAAAAAATTAAAACAGCACCATGTAAAGGCTGATTTACGCCATATTATACGCCTCACTGCAACATGAGGAACAACTGTGTTAAGTTTTGTGTCCATCGGAATGGCCGTTGGCAAGATCCAACCATTCCTGTTTCGACACCCACCTACAGGAAGTTGGTCCTCCATAACTTGCGCATCCAAGTTAAGGCCTTCCACACATAAGGGGGCACTATGGAGCCCGCTTACCGGTATGAGCCAAATCACTGTAGAGTCTCGCAAAGCTCCCAGGTGTTTATGTGGGCGCCAATTTTTGTGAGTTTTCGTATATATTGAGGCCGTCAAAAATGTGCCCAAGTACTAAAACCAATTAGGGGGCACTATAGAGCAACCATACCACTCCCAAATCTAAATGTGAATTCAGATGAAAGAGTTTACTATTGTGCACATGGTTGCAAAATCTTGAATCGTGCATCCTAAAGTCCTCAAACAAGTGTTCGTAAAATGAAGATTTTTTCACAAAAACCAAGATTTCGGAAATTTTAGAACTTTGTAATTTTTTCTAAAAATAGCACCATGGACTTCAAGATAAGACCTGTGTTCCCTCAAAAGTTAACTTATTAACTTATTACTTTTGTTGGAATTAAGGCACACGTTAGGGGGCACCATGGAGCCCCCTTACAACGCCCCAGCCGAGTTTTTCGTGCATTCTAAAGCCCTCAAAAATGTGACGAAGGACTCGGAAAAATAATAATCTGACCAAAAACAATAGGTTCCTTCGCACTTTCAGTGCTAGGCACCATTGGGGTCAGGCCCTAATAACTTGGATTTATATAGCGCCTTTCAAGGTACCCAAGATTGCTTAACAAATGGGGGGGAGGTGGGTTAGGGGTCAAAAGACTTAATGAAAAGAAATGTTTTGAGGTGCTTTTTGAACATGGGCAGGGATGGGGCAGAGCGGACGTGGAGTGGTAGACTGTTCCAGAGTGTGGGAGCATTGGCAGAGAAAACCCTGTCCCCAAAAGTCCGCAACCTGGTGCGGGTGGTATCCAGCAGGTCCTTGTTAGAGGACTGCAGGGAACGTAACTGAGTGTAGGGGTAGAGGAGATCTGTGTGGTATTGTGGTGAGGGTCCATGGAGAGATTTGTAGGTGAGCAAGAGGATCTTGTAGGTGATGCGTGACTTGACTGGCAACCAGTAGAGCTGTTGGAGGATGGGAGTGATATGCTGCCAGGGCTTGGTGTGGGTTAGAACCCTGGCAGCCGAGTTCTGGACATACTGGAGTCTGCTAAGGGCCTTGGTGGGCAGTCCAGAAAGGACACCATTGCAGTAGTCCAGACGGGAGGTGATGAAGGCATGGATGAGTGTCTTAGTTACTGAATGTGTGAGTGAAGGCAGGAGTTTTGAAATGTTTCTGAGGTGGTAGAAGGCGGACTTAGTGATGTTTTTGATGTGCGACCGGAAGGAGAGAGTGGAGTCCAGGATGAAGCCCAGGTTGCGCACCTCAGGAGATGGGGAAATGGAGCAGCCATCTACAACCAGGGCCAGGTCTCCAATTTTCCTGAGCAGTGGTGCAAGGGCTACCACCATGAGATCTGTCTTATTAAGGCCCGAGCACGAAAGTGCGAGGCACCTATTGTTTTTGTAAGGATTATTAGGGCCCAAACATGAAAGTGCAAGGCCCCAACAGTGCCTTGCACTGAAAGTGCGAAGGAACCTATTGTTTTTGGTCAGCTTATTCTTATTCCCAATTCCTCGTCGCATTTTTTAGGGGGTTAGCATGCACGAAATGTCACAACTGGTGAAAATTGCAAAGTTCTGTAGTGATTGGGCTCGGGTGTTGCCAGGGGGCTCCATAGCGGCTTACATTATGGAGTGCGCCTTAAATTGGACAAAAGTAATAAGTTAATATACCAACTTTTGAGGGAACATAGGTCTCATCTTCTTCATCTTCATTTTCAAGTCCATGGTGCTATTTTTAGAAAAAATTACAAAATTCTATAATTTCCGAAATATTGGTTTTCGTGTAAAAATCTTCATTTTACGAACACTTGTTTGAGGACTGATGATGCACGAAAACTCTCAAGATTTTGCAGCCATGTGCACAATAGTAAACTTTTTCATCTGAATTCACATTTAGGCTTAGGAGTGGTATGGTTGCTCTATAGCGCCCCCTAATTGGTTTTAGCACTTGGGCACATTTTTGACGGCCTCAATATATACGAAAACTCACAAAAATTGGGGCCCACATAAACACCTGGGAGCTTTGCAAGACTGTACAGCGATTTGGCCCAAACCTGTAAGTGGGCTCCATAGCGCCCCCTAATGTGCATAATCAATGCCAAATTTAGAGTGAATCAGCCATTAGATGGCGCTGTTAGAATTTATTTTATTAATTAGCCACATCGCGATATATGGGAAACATACTTTGTCTAACTCCTCCTGGGCCGTGAGTCCAATCTGCACGAAAATTTGGATATAGACTCGGAGGACCCTCGTGACTAAAAGTTATCAAAAGAATTTTTATAGCTAAAACAATGCGCAAGTTATGGAGGAACAACTTCCTGAAGGTGGCTGTTAAAACATGAACGGATGTATCTTGGCAAAAGTTATTCCGATTTACATGAAACTTAGAATGTGTGGTCTACATGTGATGTTGCGTCTTCCAGTACCCCCGATTGCAAGAAGGCGAGGGCCCGTTCATCGCTGCTTGCAGCTTTAATTACTTTTGAGTTTGAGTAGGTTTGTGGTCATCCATGATTTGAGTTCCTGCAGGCAGTTGACAAGTTCTGTGGGTGGAAGCTGGGAGGTGGGGTTTGTGCTGATATAAAGTTGAGTGTCATCAGCGTAGCAGTGGAAGTTGAGTCCATGTTTACGGATAATATCACCTAGGCATGTAGCCTAGGTGAGCATGTAGATGGCGAACAGCAGAGGACAGCAGAGGACCAAGCACAGAGCCTTGGGGCATGCCATGGTTGGCAGGTGCTGGATCAGAGTTGGAATCATTTAGGGTGATGAATTGTTTCCGGTCAGTGAGGTAGGACCGGAACCAGGACAGTGCTGTGCCAATGAGGCTGATGAGCTCAGAGAGGTGGTGGAGAAGGATGTTATGGGCAACTGTATCAAAAGCTGCAGAAAGGTCAAGGATGATGAGGATGGTGATGAGGCCATTGTTGCCAGCAAACAGGAGGTCATTAGTGAATTTGATGAGGGTGGTCTCAGTGCTATGGTGGGTTCTGAAGCCAGATTGGAGGGGTTCGAAGAGCTCATGGTGGGACATGTGATGTTGAAGCTGGGCAGCCACTGCTCTTTCCAGGATTATGCTGAGGAAAGGGAGGTTGGAGATTGGACGATAGTTGTTGGGGTCGTCTGGGTCTAAGCCTGGCTTTTTGAGAGTGGGGCTGACTGCCGCCATTTTAAAGCTGGATGGTACCACACCAGAGGCAAGAGATGTATTTATGATGTTTTCCACTGGATGGCAGAGGATGGGAAGACAGACCTTGACCAGGTTGGTGGGCATTGGGTCAAGACTGCTGGTTGAAGTCTTGGCAGAGGTGACCAGTTTTTTTACTTGGTCGGCATCCTGTGGAGAGAAGGCGGATAAGCAGCACTAAGGTGAGTGGGCAGCTGAGTGGTGAGAATCCTGTTGGGGCAGTGTGGGGCAGGGAGAGAGCCCAGGAGACTGGTGCCGGTGGATAGTGTCCACTTTCTGCTGGAAGAAATCCAGGAACCTGGAGCAGAGATCAGCTGCATCTGAGCATTTAGCGGCATCAGTGTTTTTGTTGATTACCGATGAGTGTGGAGTAATACCTTGTTTTTGCCAGAGAAAGGGCGCCTTTGTAGTTCGTGACGTGTTCTTTAAATGCTTCACAATGGACAGTGAGGCCGGATCTTCTATATCGTCTTTCGAGAGACTTTACACCCTTGTGCCCTGCAGCTGTGAGACCAGAGATGTGCTCCCGTATTTTTCTTCAGCGACAAGCAGTTTGAAGACTTCGAAAAACAGCGGTGTCCGCCTGTATACCAATTGACAAACCGGCTACATCCTGCTGCCAAATCTCCACCCGAGCTTAGGCTGGCTGCCAGCAGTTCTGCGCCCACTTACCGACGGAGGAACCGAAGCGGCAGACGATGGCAGCAACCACCAGCGGCGACACCCAGACATCCCAGAAGGGGATCTCTTTGGCGAGCAAGAGTCCGCTGACCTGGATCCCCCTAGAGCACCAGTTCTCCCTCCTCCCCTTTGGGAGAACTGGAGTTCGAAACAGAAGAGGATTACGGAACACCGCATCAGCAGCTTTCTCTTCTGCATCAGGAGGGCTCCCTGCCCACCGCTAAGGTTTTTGTTCTCGACCTGTGTGAATGCTGAGTAAGCATTCTCTGAACCCGTGAGATGGATAGCACCAATGTCTCGCTATGCACCGCTCACCAAGGCGACACGGAAACAGAGTTCCCAGCGGTCCCGCCACTGCATCAGAGCTCCACCGTACTGCCCTCCTCCCCCACAGCGGTATCCCCCGCCAAACATCAAACTGACACGGCCATAGGGCCCTGCAGGCAGCACCCACCTGGTCCAATCCAGCCCTGTGCCGACTCACAAACAGCAGCATCAGTGGTAGTGACAATGACGGGGCGCCAGGAACATATGTCTCACTCCAGCTGAGAGTTGGAAACATAACGGCGCTTTAAAGGGTTTTCTCCTAAAGAGCAGTTTCACACAGACACACACAGAGATGGTGTACCTCCACCCATCATGGCACAAGAGGCGCATGCTGACCATATTTTCCTTCCTTCCGTCACACGTAACAGACACAGATGCATCTCTCGTTGGATGGCAGGGCAAGTCCGAGTCCGAGGTTGTGGGAGGGAGATGGGGAAATCCTCCATCTCTCCACGTTGCCTAGAACCTGACACGGTGCTAAAGTGCTGAAACACTTTGCTTTGAGTCTGTCAGGTAGAAGTGTTGATAAGAACAGACAACATGACAGTGGCATGTACATTCAGCCCGGCTATTAGAAATAGCCAGGAGCCTACTGCTGTGGTCACACAGTCACCTGCTCTTAATCAGAGCGGCGTACACCCCAGGGTTACTAACCCGTTACTAACCCGCGCAGGGGGTCCCTCTCACAACGAGCGGAAATTAGATCCCACTCTCCTTCAGATGCTGTGGTTAGGAGGGCGAAAGTGGATCTGTTCGCCTCATGAGAAAATACACAGTGCACACTGTGGTTCTCTATGAAGGCGCGAGACTGGTCTCGCTTTTCCCCCTGTCCCCCTGACTCCTCGTCTCTTGGCTCGCATTCAGTAAGAGAGCCTGGCGGCCATTCTAGTGGCACTAGAATACACAATGGCACAGGGACACACTGTCGCAGCTGGACTGTGCAATCTCCCCCCCCCCTCCGCAGTGATAAGCCAACGGCTTTTGCCTTGGCCGCTGAACGGGAGCGCTTGGAGAGGTTAGGGTGTCTCGTTGTGCTACTTAGGCAACAGCTCCACTTTGTGGTTAAATCGGGTATGTTGATCTGTAACAGCAGAGCCCACTGTGTGAGCCACTATGCTATACACGAATCTTAAGTCACAGAATGCCTAGCGGCCTTATTCATTCAGCGTTTTATGCTTGACGGCGGTCCGCTTTCCAGCACTGGTGTGTGGAAAAAGACTCGGACACCAGATTCCAGATTCTATGAGTATAGGCATAGCCCTCTAAGATCCAGGCCCAGGCCACCTGCTCCACCAACATTGGCTGACGAAAAATGCTGATGTTGGAAGCAGATCTCTGGTCTCGCAGATGTAATATAACAGTAACTGCGGACATAAGAGAGGCCCATGCAGGGCACAAGGGCGCAAAAGAAATCTTCACAACTGCGCATGCATGAGGGATAAACCCAACAGCTCTTAGAGGGCTATGCCTATACTCATAGAATCAAAGTTACAATACCTAACTACCAATAGTATAGCTAGCTGTCTGGATTTAACCTGCAGAAATCTGAAGAGCATAACCACAGTCCTCATGAATCCACCGGAGGTTAGAACGCCAACACAAAGAAAGAGGAAGGTGAGAGACAACCGGCCGAAAATTAGGGACATCCGGCGGAATTTCCGGCGGCGCCTGAACAATCCCCGACATGAAATGTTGTTGATATGGACTATCACAAGTGGTATTTGTCAGACAGTTTCAGTTTTATGTGCCCAAAGTTTAAGATATCTGTTGCTGAGATTCTGGCTAGACAGCAACGAGTGATTTCACAAAAATGTCTCCAAAACAGCTGCATGTCCAGATACCACAAAAGGGGAATAAGAAATATAATGTCATTTAGTTGAAAAGACTCAGCTCAGTCCGTAGGGAGTTGGGTTGGGAACCAAAGGGTTGCTGGTTCAAGTCCCAGTATGGACCAAAGTACAGAGTGTGGATTGTTAGCTGGAGAGATTCCAGTTCACCTCCTGGGCACTGCCAGGTGTTCTTGAACAAGGCACCGTACCCCCCAACCGCTCAGGGCGCTGGTCCAGCACTGGCAGCCCACTCACTCTGACATCTCTCCATTTGTGCAAGAATAGGTCCTGTGTGTGTATTTCAGGCCTGTGTGTAGTGATTTCTAACAAACAGAGTGTAAATTGTAATTTCCCCACTGGGGATAATAAACAGTATAAATTATTAAAATTAATTATTATTATTCTCTTAATTAGACTAGATATTTCATTGGTACAACATTAAGGCCTAAAGAGGGGTATGTTCAGGAAAGGGGAAATTAAAGTATTGTCACCTTGTCTGTAGGGAGTTCCAGAAGCCATGTTGGACTCAAACAACAGCCCAGCATCGTAGAACACACCCATACCATCCTTCCCTCCACCTGGTGTGCAGCCTGTGTCGTACTTCTCTACAGTATCCCACACCTGAGCAGGGTAGAGGTCATTCACGCACACAAATACAAACAAGCAAGGCTTACAGGATGTAAATTAAACAGAAATACTGTTTTCCAAATTCCTATATCAGTTTTCTTTTTAACTACCCAAAATAACATGGATGCTCTTTGGCAAGTACTGTACTTTCATTAATTTTGGGGTGTTTTTTAAAAAACAATTGAAGTGGTTTCAAAATAGTTTTGAGTAAAAAAAAAAATATATATATATATATATATATATATATATATATATATATATATATACAATATATATACATATATATATATACATATTCCAGTCTGTGATTAGCCATCAACATACATTCCTTTAATTTTAGTCTAAATAATTCCTAATTTCTGCTTTTCTAACTAAAAAATTAGGTATAATTTCCTATAAATTAGGTTTATTGACCATAAATTCCAAAAATAAGTGTAAAACTAAAGTCAATAACTTGGTGTTACGTAGTGTAGAAAACAAAAAAAGTGATAAACACGTCAAAAGTGTTGAAAAAAGGGACAAAAAAACGTAAGAAAAAGTTAAAAACATTGATAAAAAGTGTCAACAAAAGTGTTAATTTTCAATTTTGACGTGAAGACAACACAAGGGTTAAATGAAAACCCCTCTCAAATATATTTTTTTTAAAGTAACATTTTTTAAATATAAAATAAAGAAATGACCTTTTTCTGGGTGAGACGGTGCTTGTTGTTCAGGACGTAGACGCCTTTGTCAACTGCCACCAGTCCCACTACGGCCCCAGGGTCTCCAGTGACCTTCAGACCAAACAACCCGCGAGGCTCATAGGATGGAGCGGATGTCAATGGTTCCAGTCTCAGCTAAATGTGAAAAGGGAGGTCAATAAATGGGACATACAGTTTTGTATTTGTTAAACGTGCTGTAGGTAGGATTGTGAAGATCCAGGACTTCGCCAAAAAATTTGAACAACAACTTCCCCTTTCTGCTAAAGTCCAAAACGGTCTCCTAAGCCCCTCCCCCCCACAAGGGAGAATGAATGCGTGTGCATGAGCAGTGATTGACACGCAGTAAGACACCCACCCTGGCCCTGATTGGTGCATCTGAACAGTTAGACACCCCCCTGGCCCTGATTGGTGCATCTGAACAGGGAGCTGTGGATTTTTGCAAATCACACTACAGGCTGTTTTAAATGACCTGCTTCATGTAGTTCTACTAGAACATAGGGGTCAGTTCCAGCAAATATGGAAAGGTAGTTTTATAAGTCTTACCAACTGCACATTTAAGCAGTTACATGAATGAAAAAAAACTGTGTCCGAGAAATGTCAAATAACTCGATCAATTTGTGTGTGGGTGTCTTGTTTGCCCTCCTAAAGTCAGCTACATCTGTGTTGTGTGTCTCACCGAGCCCATGCAGGAGTCCTTTACATCCACCCAAATGGAGTCTGATACCACTTCATTGTCATTTGTGTGGTAGTAGGCTACGATGCGGAATGATGGCAGCATGTTTTGGGTAATAGGAACATTCAGGGAAATCAGAACTTGACCTGCACTCCTGTAACGTCCATTTTTCACCAGCTGACCTCTGCTCAGGATCTAGGGACACATATTTGAATATTAGTTCTTATTCAACATGTATATGCACACATGCAGGTGTAAAACATCTCTCACCAGGTATGTGATGTTATTGTTTTGTTGTTCCTGCCTGCTGAGGATGAGGTTGAATTTCAGGTTGTCTCCTAATTTCAGCTCAGGTGTATCCACACCTGCAAATGTGACATGTGATGAGTGTTAGACACTGAACATATGTTATAATATTTTTTTCCCAATCAGATGTTACTATGTCCCTTACCTATGTGGATGTACTTGTTGCTTGGAGTGGTATATGGGAGAGCTACCATGGTGGCTGATGCTTGCCTTTCATTTGAAATACGATTATCCAGGGTCTTTGCCTGCAATTAACGACACACACAGGTAAGCATTCACTATACAAACAGCTGAATAATGAATTCCTGTCCAGAGTCTATTCTATCCTGTCCTAACTTATCGTGGCTTTGCCTGGCATAGCGTAGCCTAGCAATATAAAATTGCTAAATATAACATAATAATGGTAATATGAAGTTCACTATTCCAATACTGTACAGTTAATTTTCAAGCATTTACAGTATATAATATAATTAAAGCTGCAAGCAGCGATGGACGGGCCCTCGCTCCTCTGCACGCGTCGGGGTTACCGGCGGTCGCCGCTCCTTGCGACCGTGCATTTGCGCGGTACTCAGGCACAGCAAATCGTCACCAATGAAAAGGGAACTCCCTGCAGAGTTCAATGATACCTCACACAAGACTCTACCTTAAACGGTTCAAATGTTATGAAAGGGGGCGTGGGCTGAGAAAGTGGGTGTGGTTAAAGTATAGGGGGCGACTCAGTATCACATGTAGACCACACATTATAAGTTTCATGTAAATCGGATGATGTTTGTTGTTGGGTTTAGGGTATGGCTCCAATGACGTTTTTTGTACATCTTGATATGTTACATATGTGTACCAAATTTCGTGAGTCTACATTAAACGCACTGCAGGGGCTCAATTATTTTAACTTTGTAGGGGGCGCTAGCGAGCCATTTTTGGGCGCCTATTCCCAAAACCCTTAAAATACGTAAATTTTCACCAGACTTGATGCGACTGCCAAATTTGGTGAGTTTTTGATTATGTTAAGATCCTCAAAAAGCCAATTCATTTGGTGTAATAATAATAATATTAATTAAAGCTGCAAGCAGCGATGGACGGGCCCTCGCGCCTCTGCGCGCGTCGGGGTTACCGGCGGACGCCGCTCCTTGCGAACGTACATTTGCGCGGCACTCAGACACCGCAAATCGTCAACAATGAAAAGGGAACTCCCTGCTGAGTTCAACGATACCTCACACAATACTCTACGTCATACGGTTCATTAGCTGTGAAAAGGGGGCGTTATGTGACGAAAAATCATGTCACTATATCATCATGTGGTTATATTATAGGGGCCGGCTCATTATCACATGTAGACCACACATTCTAAGTTTCATGTAAATCGGATGATGTTTGTCATATAAGGCGCATTTCCTGTTGCGCTATGACCAAAAGTCAAATGTGGCCTGTAGGTGTCCTCAGGCCTGGACCCTTGTCAATCGTGAGAATTTTCGGGCAGATACGACAACGTACACTCAAGTTACAACAACTTCTTTGTTCATCGCTAAACACTCAAAATGGCCGCCACGCCCACACCGTCAGACGAAAAGTTTTTCTTTTAATAACTTTTCATCTTTAAGGTGTTGGGATGATAGAGACCAAGTTTGAAGTACATCGGATGAAATCTCTAGGAGGAGTTCGTTAAAGTATAGCACCTTGACTTTTAGGCCTACTTCCTGTTGCCACTAGGGGGCGCTATGACTTTCAGTAAATATCGGCGTTTATTTGTCCTCAGGGTTGGACTCTTATGAATCCTGAAAAGTTTCGAGCCAATCGGACAATGTACACTCGAGTTACACCCACTTCCTGTTTCGGCAGCGAAACACACAAAATGGCCACCCCACCACGGCCACGCCCTATGACGAAAAGTTTTTCTTTTAACAACTTTTCATCTTTAATGTCTTAAGATGGCACAGACCGAATTTGAAGTTGATCGGATGAAATCTCTAGGAGGAGTTCGTTAAAGTACGACATGTGGAAATGGCCAGAATCGCACTAATTTCGAACTTTGAAATCAAAGTGGCGGACTTCCTGTTGGGTTTAGGGTATGGCTTCAATGACGTTTTTTGTACATCTTGACATGTTACATATGTGTACCAAGTTTCGTAAGTCTACGTTAAACACACTGCAGGGGCTCAATTTTTTTATCTTTGTAGGGGGCGCTAGCGAGCCATTTTTGCGCGCCTATTCCCGAAACCCTTAAAATACGTAAATTTTCACCAGACTTGATGCGACTGCCAAATTTGGTGAGTTTTTGAATATGTTAAGCCCCTCAAAAAGCCAATTCATTTGGTGTAATAATAATAATTCCTTCAGTTTCAATAGGGCCTTCGCCGCTGTCGGCGCCCGGGCCCTAATAATAATAATTCCTTCAGTTTCAAAAGGGCCTTCACCGCTGTCGGCGCTCGGGCCCTAATAATTCCTTCAGTTTCAAAAGGGACATCGCCGCTGTTGGCACTCGGGCCCTAAATATAGATATAGATATAATACACATAGGGCACTAAGAATCTGCATGGATCCACAGGTGAAAGCTTTCCTTGCTCTTCAAGTGAATATCAAAATTGTTGATTAATGTAGGTTTAAGCTTCCATTTGCAAACCACATTTATAGACTTACGGTGATTGTCAGTCTTTGTTCCATCGCCACTGTATTGACGGAAAGCTTTGCCATGCCATTGGCTGCGGTAATGCCATCCACCCGGCCGGGTTCGATCACCACTGTAACACCCTTTGCCGGAGTGCCGTCAGGATTCACAACTTCAACCTGCCATCAGAAACACAAACAGTTGAACAATCAGAAAAACATGTAACTGTCTTATGAAAACATCTTATTACGCAAAAGCCCTGACACACCAACCCAATAATCGCCTGTCAGACAGTCTGGCGAGGTCTTTGACTCGAGTCTGTTCAGTGTGTTGCGTGCCGTCGTCCATCCGAGGGGCCGTCGTCCTTCATTTTGGCCGACCTGACTTGCTGGGTCGGAGGGCGGGCAGTCGGACTCAATGACCAATCTGATTGGTGGAGTGCTAACCCGGAAATAACGAGCGGGATGAGTGACGAACGCCTGACGAAAATCTTTTAAACTGACCTTTGTCGATCTGAAATGAAGACAGATTCAGCAACTGCACGGCCTATTTCTCTCTTAAAATGTTTTCAGAAACACGTTTCAGTGAACTATTTTCTTAAAATACGAGATCGTATTCCGAACAAGCCGCCATTACTATCAGCCGGGAAAAGAAAGACCCACGTGACGCGTTGTCATTTCTGTCATTTCATTTTTTGTATTACGTCTCGCGCACGCGCAGAACGTACACTCAAGTCGGCGTCTCTTCGGTGTGTTCGGAGGCACTTTTTGGACCTCGGGGAGACTGATCAGTCCGATTGCCTTTTCTGCCAACGGTCGGCCGTCGGATTGGTGTCTCAGAGCTTGAAGGCCAAACTCATGTTATGAGATAAATTTTAGTGCTGTGCACTAAGTATTATGCCTTTACTGTACATCATAATGAAACTCAAAACAGATCAAAACATTTCTTGATGGTAATTTATATAAATCTAAATAAGTACTTTACCGTAACATCGAAGGACATTCCTGGTTTGAAAAATGTGGGCGTTTTCTTAAAGGTGATAGTGTAAGGTGATGTAACAATCTGGATATTTCTCAACTCCGCTTCCACCATTTCACCACCTGTGAATGAATGCAGAAACACAAAATTTGAGCGTCAGCGTCAGTTCTGGCAGGCCAAGTAGTCAAGACGCAACAATAACATTTCTTAAAGCATTTTTATTGTCTGCGTTGTTCTTGACTTAATGGACCTGACAGAACTGATTTTAACATCTGTTTACTTTCTTCTAGATTAACTGATACAGAACAACGTATGTTGATATCTCTTCTTTTTGGGAAATTATTATTATTATTATTAATAATAATAATAGTAATACTGATAGTTAATTTGACCCACACATGATCAAACATAGTGAACAAGCACAGTCTCTTTCTTACCGCTCTCCGTCAGCACACTGACAGCTACATACATGGAGCTCCCCACCAGTTTAGTGATGTCTGGGTAAGTCTGTGTGATGTGCTCTGTCTTCAGTGTCACCTCTCCAACACCATTCTCTATCTAATGTGACATAATAGAAAAAAGCATCTTGAAATACAGTGATACAGTCATTGAACAGTTAGAGGTACTAAAGTGTAAATTCTTACAGTATGTCAGCCTGGCATTATTATTAACATCCTAAATAAATAATATCTGAAGATAAGAATTAGGGGTGTGCAAATCGATTCACATTAGTATCGCGATTCAAACTCTACCGATTCAAAATCAATTCACAGAATCCCAAAAATCGATTCATATTTTAAATTTTTTTTTAAATCTTTTTTAAATTTCTTTTTAAATGTTTTTATTATTGTATGTCTTCTGCAATCACATGGGGAAAAGTAACTACATTTACATACTGTGTTTCGTTTTTTTAATCACGAATCATTTTTGAATCGAAAATCGAATTGTAATTAAATCTTGAGCCTAAAGATCGATATTGAATATATTGACATTTTCTGAATTGTGCACCCCTAATAGGAATGTAACAATGTAACAGAAATAACTGCAGAAGTCAGGAAATCCTAGACATTTTCATGTTTTAGAGTCCCACAAGACACATCAGTATGTGATCACCTGCACTCTCTGAAGAGAAGCTGGAAAGCTCTTCTTATGACCGTCTTGCATAACCCCAAACACCACGTAGGCCGTCCCAGCCACCTCTTGACCAAACAGATACCTAAATCCACAAGAGACGGACATGTTTTGAAGGCCATAATTAAAAATGGGAACAACAAAAAAGGTCGATTTTTTAAGTCGATTGAGAACAACTTCTCATTTGCAATGATGACCTGTCACATTCACACAGCTCCACATTCATACCTGGAAGCTGCCCAGTACTACCACAGTCTGATCTGATCACATTCATACTGGAAGCTGCCCAGTACTACCACAGTCTGATCTGATCACATTCATACCTGGAAGCTGCCCAGTACTACCACAGTCTGATCTGATCACATTCATACTGGAAGCTGCCCAGTACTACCACAGTCTGATCTGATCACATTCATACCTGGAAGCTGCCCAGTACTACCACAGTCTGATCTGATCACATTAATACCTGGAAGCTGCCCAGTACTACCACAGTCTGATCTGCTGGCCACTGAGCAGCTCCACTCGAGCAGTTGGGGTTAAAGGAACACGCCAACTTATTGGAACTTATTTCCCGTATCCCCCAGAGTTAGATAAGTCCATACATACCCTTCTCATCTCTGTGCGTGTTGTAACTCTGTCCGACGGCCCCACCGGTAGCCTAGCTTAGCACAGATCCTGGAGGTAACCGGCTCCATCTAGCCTAGCTTAGCACAGATCCTGGAGGTAACCGGCTCCATCTAGCCTAGCTTAGCACAGATCCTGGAGGTAACTGGCTCCATCTAGCCTAGTTTAGCACCAATCCTGGAGGTAACTGGCTCCATCTAGCCTAGCTTAGCACAGGTCCTGGAGGTAACCGGCTCCAACTAGCCTACTGCTCCCAATAAGTGACAAAATAACGGCAACATGTTCCTATTTACATGTTGTGATTTGTATAGTCACAGCGTATACAAACCACAACGTCACATGACACACAGCCATCTTCTAACCGTAAACATACTGGGAACTATATCCTCAGAAGGGTGAAGCACTGCTACTCTGCTCTGGGCTTCTCAGGTGCTGCGAGCAAATCACTCCGCCCAAGTAGCAGAAGTAGCCGTGCTTCGCTTTTCTGAGAATATAGTTCCCAGATTATATACGGTTAGAAGATGGCTGTGTCTCATGTGATCTTGTTATTTGTACACGCTGTGACTAAACAAATGTTGGCGTTATTTTGTCACTTATTGGGTGCAGTAGCCTAGATGGAGCCGGTTACCTCCAGCATCTGTGCTAAGCTAGGCTAGATGGAGCCGGTTACCTCCAGGATCTGTGCTAGGCTTAGCTACCGGTGGGGCCGTCAGACAAAGTTAGGACACGCACTGAGATGAGAAGGGTATGTATGGACTTATCTAACTCTGGGGGATATGGTGAATAAGCTAAAGTCCCAATAAGTCGGTGCACCTCACCGGTGGTAATGAGGGGAGGGACAAGTTCTGCCCTTTCACTTTCCACACACAGATTTTATCCTGCCAGTCTGGGGGATTGAACAGCTAACCTCCTGCTTCCAAGCTCACTTCTTTAACCTTTAGGCCACTACTGCCTCTTAAATCAACTGATCAAAAGAGCAACACAGCTTCTGAATAACACATAATAATCCTTCACATACGTAGCTTTGATGTTGACAGTGAAGTCTTGACTGTCCACGTAGAAGAAGGAACTTAAAGGCATCAGTTTAACTTCAAAACTGGGCAGCACTGAAAAATTTGAAACATGTTAGTGTGTGTTCAATCATGTAAAAAACACATGAATATTGTAGGTTTATACAAGTTTTAAATGAAGGTGCAAGTCATGGTGCTCACCATATTCTTTGACCTCGAACTCTGCAGAATAGCTCTGCTGTGGGTTGCTCTGGAACTTCGCCACCACTTTCCACAGTCCGGGACTACACACACACACACACACACACACACACACACACACACACACACACAAGTAGCCGTTGGGGGCAAAAAACACCATCAAGCGAAAAACTTAATTATGTTGGGGAAACTGCAGCTATTTTATTAGCATGACATGAATAAACGTTACTAAACGTAATGTGAATAACCTTGAATGGGTAAACTCATCTGTGAACAGATGCATTCTAATCGACGATACTGTTTAGCAATAAAAACTCCCATAATTCCAAGCAATCCACTGTTTTGGTTGAGAGACCCCTAGCGGCAGAAAGTTACATAGTGTACGTTTAATTCAAACAAGATAAAATACTAACCTGACAATTTCAGCGAGTTGGAAAACTCCAGAGTGGATCCCTGATTTCAAAGAGACTGGATCCAATTGTAAAATTATGTCGTCAGGGGTCTAAAAATAAACAGTATTGGACAACCATAAAGCCGTGCCAGTTTACAAATTGATTTAGTAAATATATGCTATATTTAAAGGTGCACTATGAGTTCCTGCATGGTCACTTCTGTTGACGTTCCAAGTAAATTTCAAACAAAATCGCCCCTCCCCCCATGTTTCCGTAACTGTCATGACTAACTGACTAAAGGCGCTGACACACGGAGCCGATAATCGGCCGTTGGATAGTCTGGCGAGGTCGGTGACTCGAGTCTGGTCGGTGTGTTCCATGCCGTCGTCCGTCCGAGGGGCCGTTGGCCTTCATTGTGGCTGATTTGACATGTATAATCGACCCATCTGATTGGTGGAGAGCTAACCCGGAAACAGGGAGCGGGATGAGCGTGACTAGAGTCTCTCAAAATCTGATGAAAATCTTTTAAACTGACCTTTGTTGATCTGAAATGAAGACAGATTCAGCAACTGCACGGCCTATTTCTCTCTTCAAATGTTTCCAGAAACACGTTTCGGTGAACTATTTTAGGACAATATGAGATCGTATTCTGAACGAGCCGCCATGACAGTCTGGCTTTGAATTTCCAGAGAAACCAGACCCGCATGACGCATTCGTCCAATCAGCTGCTGGTTTTCATTTTTGGGCGACAATACAGATTAGCGTTGCCTGCTGTTATGGAGACGTATTACATCTTGTTGCTTCGGTGTGTTCTGAGGAACTGTTTGGACCAACTCAGGGAGACTGATCAGTCCAACTGGTCAGTGTGTCTGCAGCTTAACTGTCACTAACTCCCACCCCCTCCCCCAACTATCTTGTCAGTGATTGGCTGGAACATGGTTTGTTATATTTTGGTGCATAGCCTGTGCCTCTAGTGTTTGGGTGTGTTCAGGGGGAAGGCAGCTAGCGGATCAAGGAGAGATGCCTACGATTTGAGAGAAAATTTAAATCGTGCTGAAACCTTGCTGGAACTCATAGTGCACCTTTAATATATGCCTTTTTTCTACAATCCATGACCCTGGTCAATGTCTATATTGACTCTTTTTCCGGTACTTCTTTCATATTGAAGAGAGAGACTGTGTTCAATGTGCAACTCGGCCAATAGATTTATTTTTTCTTGCATTTATTTGGTTGGTTGGTCATTAGTATGAACATTTTCTGCTGTTAAGCATTTGTAATATCACCTCATTAAGAGGTTTCATGCTGTCAGTTACAGCAGACTATATAACATTACATTACAATCTGTGCTTATCAAAGATAAAATACAATACCACAATCTCGATGTCAATAGAAGCCTCAGTTTGCCTCTCTATGGGCTCCATACGGGGCGTCACTGCAAACATCCTGAAATGAACTGACAGAGAAAGAAAGAGGTTGATTTTGCTGCTGAAGGTTGGAGGAAGGTGTCTCAAATTTGTGTCAAAAATGTCAAAAGGGGGATTCGTTGTACTGTAATTTACAGTACAATCATTTAATTTGGGAAAAACACAGAAGTAAGTGTGTTTCTTAACAGTTATGCAGCTCAGTATTGAACTCACCTCTGCTGTTGGGGGTGTAGAGGGTCTTGTCAGTCTGGATGAAGATGTACCCGGACTGGAAGGACACTAAGACGACTTTCTCCAGCAGGTGGTCAGGGAACCGAGCTTGCAGGTACACATACTGCTTCATGGTAGGATCCTTACTGAAGCTGTCAGCAGGGATCTGAAACCAGTATGATGAGCAGTATGTGCATCAGGATGTACATTTCTGGATTCATTTCTAGATTATTTCTGGTCGTGTTAGTAATTGAAGTCAAGTTACAGTAACATGCATATACAGCGTGACAGTATTTCATTTACTGTTATTTGTCCTAGCTCCTGGAAGTTTCTTTCACTGGTAAGGGTCACAGATGTGGATGCCAGCGTTGTGCTTTTGGTTGGATGGTTCATCACGTTGATGTCGACCAAGATGTTTTCCCCGGTGCAGTCTTGACACTCCACAAAGATGTTTTCTGCTGTTCCTACTCGCAACAAGTTAGGGGCAGACATCACCTTCCTGCAGAACAGCGGTGAGAGAGAGAAAGATATTGATGTGAATATACTGCAATTAATGTGCAGAAGTGACCACATGCTGTTTATGATGTACTGACAAACATTAACAACCACCTTTATTTATCCAGGTAAGTCGATTGAGAACAATTTCATATTTGCAATGACGATCTGTCACATTCACACAGTTCCACATTCATACCTGGAAGCTGCCCAGTACAACCACAGTCTGATCTGCTGGCCACTGAACAGCTCCACTGGAGCGGTTGGGGTTAAGGGCCTTGCTCAAGGGCAACTCAGTGGTGGTGATGAGGGAAAGACAGAAGTGCTGCTCTTTCACTTTTCCCTCCCAGATTTTATTATGTCGGTTTTGGGTCACAAACTCGCTTCTTTAATCTCTAGGCCACCACTTCCCCCGCAGTGCTTATATGGTAAACCCTTGTCACAGATATTGGCCTTACTAAGTGTGACTTTTTACTGTGCTAAATGACAGGAATATTTTAGTATTCCACAAGAACAAAAAAATGTAGTACAGTCTAAATCTTTAAAGGGGTGGTTCAGAATTTTGGACATAAGACCTCATTTCCAAGTTAGCCAGTTAACCAGTTATCAATGGAGACAGTTTTCAACACTTTTCATCCAGTCCTTCCAGTTGCAGAGTTCACTGGTGCTAGGCTAGCGCAAGTCAACAGTATCTGCTAGCCTGCCATTAAAAGCAGTCTTACCCACTCCACAGTACACCCGAGGCAAATAAATTATAACGCCAGAATATTGATGTCAATGTCTGTGTTGATAGAATAATGTTAGGAATAAAACTACCCTTGCATCGCATTGCAATAGTTATACTTTGTTCCCTGTAGTTGGTAGAATAGGTTACAGCAGCGGCGGAGTGATATTACCTAGGCTACTGAGAAACCCAGTCTCCATGACAGTCACATGAGTTTATTTACCTGCTGCTGCAATTTGCATGTAAACTGTCCGAACTTACGTGACTTCTCTTTCAGCAATTACCTAAAGTTAGCGGTTTGCCGAGCCAGGTATCTACCAAGAGTGTAGCTATACCGTTAGCTAACGTTTTCACTCTCCACAATGCATTGAACTGTAACGTTATCTCCACTAACGCTGTCAGTCTTAATTTATCAGTAGCAGCTAGGCTAACATTATGAAAGGGGCTACCTTAATTAGCTAGAGTAGCCTACCAAAAGTTATTACCTGTTCATTAGTAGCTGTTGGTGCATCTGGAAAGACGGATGGAACCGCATTCGTTGTCAGTGACTTGTGATCCTTTAGATTGTGGGGTTTTTCAAAGACGTCTGGTCTAAAATGATCACTACACATTCGCCACTTGAGTAGAGTCTCCGCAATCAAGAAGCCACAATTGGTTCCTTTCTGGATCTCCCAATGGAAATTTGTGGAAACTTTGTGGTGCCCATCGGTTTGGTTTATTTTTTACAATTTCTAAATGCACACTGAATCACCATGTTTCCTAGTCCTTAGTTTCTAATCGAATGCTTTAATACCAATGTACTAGGCTACTACTAGTTGTGCCGACTGGAGTGTGCTTCTCTGTTTACTTTTCGGAGCAGTACTACTAACCGGAGCAAAGTAAAATTCCGCTGCTACTCAGAAACTAGTCCCTCAAAATGTAATGCGATCATTTAGATGCAAGGGTAGTTTTATTTCTAACATTATTCTATCAACACAGATATTTACATCGATAGTCTGGTGTCATAACTTATTTGCGTTGGGTGTACTGTGGAGTGGGTAAGACTGCTTTTAATGGCAGGCTAGCAGTTACTGTTGACTTGCGCTAGCCTAGCACCAGTTCTGCAACTAGAAGGACTGGATGGTAAACTGTCTCCACTGATAAATAACACCCTGGCTAACTTGGAAATTAGGTCCTATGTCCAAAATTCTGAACCACCCCTTTAATATAATTTTGTGCAATGTAAATGCCCCCCCCCCCCCCCCTTACTTATGCCTCTTGGCCCCTCAGGTTTATGTTGGGACCCACTCCCCAGGTTGAGAACCACTGTCTTAGAGTCTGTGAGTTAAAGTTTCAATTCAACCAAATTACCGAAGAAAACAAACCTATTTGCTTAGATTATGATCATAAGCTCCAGCATGGACTTCACACACAATGAGTGATCTATTGATTACCTTGATGAAGAGCCAGTATTGGATCAACAAAACATTTCATCATGCCTCTAGACTTTTGCTCTGTCTGGTATCGTTGCGCAAACTTTGAACAAGAATGAGGCCAACTCATTGGCATCATTTCAAAGACCACATTACCTTGACTTGTGTGACACAAACTGCAAACTGGACTCAACTTCTTATTATGTAAGACACAAGTTAAACTAATATTTCCATCCATACACTTTTTTAATTGAATATACATGCAGAGGACCCTAGATATTTGTGTTGCTCCTATTGCATTTTAACCAATAATAATTTGATCAGGAAGATTAACGAACAAACAAACTATATATTTTAACTCTGTGTGAATTAACTAAAGCACATGGGGGGTGTAAAGGTAATGCAGGTCTACTTACAATGGAGCTCCATCAGCCAGAGAAGTCTGAGAGACAAAGGCCAGAGAGGCCAGCAGCCACAGCAGAGTCCTACTCATCCTTCAGCCTGATCCTGATCCACTGTAGACTGTTGCTCTGCAGCACCCTCATTTTATCCACTACCCTCCCCCCCACCTCCTCCACTTCGCCTCACTACTGTCTCGCCCGCCCTCCTCCCAAAGTCTTTCTGTACACGTGTAACACAAGCACACACCAACACATGATTTCCCAGCAGCAGTTGAGAAACTGTTGAAACTAATCGCCCCCATCTAACTGCAGAATTTTTATTGTTAGGAGATTTAAACCTGGATATGCTCAACCCCCCAGCCCCTCTATTTGCTAAGCTTGATGCCCTCAACATCACACAAATTATAAATGAACCTACGAGATACAACAATCAAATCAGTAAGCAAGGGCACCCTCATAGATATTGTCCTGACCAACCTGCCCTCTAAATACACCCCAGCTGTCTTTGACCACGATCTCAGTGATCATTGCCTGATTGCATGCATCCGTAATGGGTCCGCGGTCAAACGCTCACAACTTATGTTTAATATTGGCTTAGCAACTTTAAAAATGGTTTACTGTTAATTTGAACTATTGTAAAAAGTGTCTGCTAAATACAATAACCATAACCATAACCCTTCCCAAAAGCTACAATAAAGCTGAGCGTAGTATATGCCCTGGAAAAGAGCACCAATACAAGAGAAGCTAATTAAGCAATTCAAGGAACACTGATGCTTGTATCAACACTGATTTTATAGATCAGTTGTAGACTGTCAGCTACCCAACAGGCCAACCACTAGCATTTTCAATGCAAGCTTAAGCAGTTAGGTTACCTGACAGCCACTAACTTTAACTGCTTGTTGTCGTTATGACGTGAGGCGCACACACACACACAGACACGCACACACACACACACACACACACACACACACACACACACACACACACACACACACACACACACACACACACACATACACACACACACACACACACACACACACACTTTCTGAGAGTCCCCTGTTAATTTGCCTACTCCTCACCACGTCGTCATCTACTCTCTCTTCCATCTTTTCCTCACTCGCTCCCCTGGCCCTGTCATGGTCACTCTCCTCCTTCTCGGCTTCTTCCCTGTCATGATGTCATGATGTTGTTTCTGCTTCTCTGTATAGCCAGCCACCTCTCCTCCTCCTCGGCTTCAGGTAATGCTGATGTTGAAGCAGCTACTACAGCCCCAAACATGTCCGAAATGTTGACACATTTTGACGAATCCGCCTGTAGATTCTTAATCTTTTTCTCCCGTAATGTCTCTGCACATCCCTTGCGCTTTGGTGGTCGTTTGTCCATTTTAACGTGGATGCTAAACTTCCAGCATAACTATTACGGCTTGTGACTCAGGGCCGGGAGGCGTGACCCTAGTGGGATTCATAAATTTGCGGCCCGGAGTGGGAAGGGGGTTCCTGGATTTGATTGGGTCAGGCAAGTGCCAATAAAGAAAATTAACCAAAAAAATATATATATATTTTTTTTTAAAAAGGTCTATTTATATCGGCGATTCGGCCCAAAAGTGCGTCGGCCCACCGGGAACATGCCCGGTATGCCAGATGGCCAGTCCAGCCCTGGTGCTAGCCCTTGTGTTGTCCTTCGTGTCCCCGGACCCGTTCAGTTTATTTTTGACGTTTTTGCATTGGCCTGGCATTGAGCTTCGGGTCCCCCGGTGACCCATGCGTACTATGTGATGTCATTTCACGTGAACTGGCACGGGGGGGGGGGGGTCCCAGACATGTCAGAATGAACGCGTTTGGACAGGCTAATACAAAATGTAAATAAACTAAACAAGTCCCCGTGACACGAAGGACAATACAAGGGCTAGAAGCAGGTGGAGACAGCACACCCGATGCTGGACTTTTGACCTCGAAGCGAGTTCCTCTGCTAGCGAGGCATCTGTGTTGGAGAGCATGGAGTTGCTGCCCTTGTAGTTTGTAATGTTATTTATTCCCTGCCATGCCCGCCTTGGGTCGTTGTCTGTGAAGTGGTCTTCTATTCATCTTTTATAGTCCTGTTTAGCCTCCCTAATGGCCCTTTTTAGGTTGGCTGTAGCCGGACCTGTATGCAGCATCTCAGGTTTTGAGAAGAGACTGTACTGTCTTGTTCATCCAGGGTTTCTGGTTAGGAAAAACCCTGACTTTCTTGTTCACAGTGACCGTGTCCACACAAGCTGTGATGTAGAACAGCACAGTTTGGGAGTATTCATCCAAGTCCGGTTGTGCAAATATGTCCCACACAATGTGCTCGAAGCGGTCTTGTAGCTGTGCGAGAGCCCCCTCTGGCCAGATTTTAATAGTTTTTACATCAGGCCTAGCTTTCTTCCTGAGGGGTATATATGCTGGAATGAGGAGCAGTGAAATATGGTCTGAGAGTCCTAACCGTGGATTTCCACTGGATGCAGAACGTCTGTGGACCGGCTCCGCTGCGGAACGGCTGCGTGCTCCGCCGTCCGTCAATACCCACCAGGTCCGGATTTGTTGCGTAACGGCTGCGGCCAGCCGACCACGAGATCTCGCGAATTCACGTATGTTCGCGCGATATAACAGGATGTAGTTTCTATAAACAGAACCACAAAACCAACAATAGTTTGTTTCTATCCAGAGGAGTAGAGGGGAAACTACTCTGAGCTGTGTTTTCAAGGTGTAGTGCAGGGAGATATGATCCGCCGTGAGCACGCTGGATTTTATTTTGAAAAGTTACCGGATGTTTTATTTTGTTTCTGTGCTCGACTTCCTGTCCCGCACTATCTGAATTGTGCTGAATTGCTGCGGAGCTCTCCGTCGTCCGTCAACAATAGAAGCTCTGGGTATCTGCTCCGGAGGGCTGGGACCGCCGGAGCTGGGACGGAGTCGGGACGCAGACGTTCTGCAGTCAGTGGAAATACACACACTGACTTTAATGGAAACCTAATGACTCTGTCGACGTTGCCCTGTATGCGTGCTTAATATTTGAATAAACATGATCTAATGTGTTCTGGCCTCTGGTGGCACATTTCACACACTGGGTGAATTCTGCTAGTACAGTCCCTAAGCGTGTCTGGTTAAAGTCTCCAGCTATGATGTGGACGCCCTCAGGGTGAGCCTACAGCTGTCTATTTATGGTGGAGTGCAGGTCGGCTAGCGCTGAGCTAACATTAGCATCTGGGGGTATGTATACAGCCGTGACAATCACAACCGTCAGCTCTCTAGGTAGGTAAAATGGTCTACACATGACTGACAGAGCCTCTATGTCAGGGAAGCAGTGGCTGTGTATGATTCTGCTGCTCGAACCCCAAGCGTTGTTCACGTATACACACAGTCCTCCTCCCCTTGTCTTACCGGAGTCTTTGCTACGGTCCTGTCGGTGGGTTGTGCGGCCCACTAGCTGCACTGCAGCGTCGGGGATAGCTGGGTGGAGTCAGGTTTCCGCTATCACTAGCACACAGCAGTCCTGCATACAGTTGTTTTTCACCAGCTGCAGTTCCATCTCGTCCATTTTGTTGACCAAGGATCTGGCGTTGGAGAGAAATATGCTTGGTAGCGGTGGCTTCTGCGGTTGTTTCCGTAGCCTGACAAGGAATCTGGCTCTGCAGCCCCAAATCTGCTTCCTCTCCCTACGCTAACTCCGCTGTTTGACAGAGCCGACAACAATCCAGGGAGAGCCCAGTGGTCTCACTATCGCCGGGGAAATGTTGTTAGTGGATGGAAGTCCTGAGTAATGACTCCAATGAGCTGTAATCCCCAGTTTATAAATTCTTAACGACTGTAGACATAATTTGCTTGACAGTGCTCCAAAGCAATTACCAAAACAAGAAAAAACTCCATGCTGAGCACCATACTAGAGAGCCGTAAGCCACTGCACTTGTGCGTGCCGCCATCTTCCTCTAGCGGATCTTATAGCAAATTAAAAGATGGTGTGATTAGCAAACACTTTCCTCAACTTTACATCAAAATCATCTAAAGTGACTGGAATGAACCACAAAAAACCCTGAAACTCAAAACCCTTATCCCACTAACTGCCTTCAAAATACGTCTGTCTGAGCTCCTGTCTGATCACTGTACGTGCTAACTGTTCCCCATCTTTCATCCACTGTTATCCACCCTTACCCCATTATCTCTGTCATGGCCCACTGCAGAGTTGCATAGATACACATCTTCACCTGCACTGCTATCATATCTGTTTACGCTCTTCTGCACTATTCATCTGCCCTGGCATGCTCAACTGTTCTTCCCACCTTCGTTGTCACGAAATTTTTGTACATCTACTGATCTACATCACTATCTAGACCACAATCTGCACTAACTGTATATTGACTCTTTATTACATCTCAGCATTCACATAGACTGTCTATTCATGTATATGGTGTTATTACCATATCACTTTTGCATATCCATCGACTTACTTACACCTCATTTTGCGCCGGCTTTGTAATGCCTACTTAATCTGCACTTCATGTAGCCTGTTGTATTCTGTATTCTTGTATTGTATTGAATGTAAACTGTATGTTGTCTTGCACCTTATGCTTTTCTTGGCCAGGTGGTCGTTGCAAATGAGAACCTGTTCTCAACGGCCTACCTGGTTAACCTTCATGTTGTCCTCGGGTCAAATTTGACCCGTTCTCAAAACTTCTATATCAGAAATATGGGTTTGAGTGACATCTGTGATTGTCCACCAACATACGTTCCTCTAATATTAGTCAAAATCATTCATCATTTCAAAATCAGGTATAATCTCCTATAAATGAGATTTATTGACCACGAATTCCAAAAATATGTGTCAAACTATTGGTAATAAGTTGGTGTTAGTGAAAAATAGCATCGAAACCGTGGCAAAAAAGTGACAAAAACATTGAAAACAGTGACGAAAAAGAGTGACAAAAATGTCAGAAAATGTGTCAAAAATATTTTAAAAAACGGTCAAAAAAAGGGTTAATTTTGATCCAGAAGGACAACAAGTTCACGGTCGACCAGAAGACACAAGGGTTAAATAAAGGTTAAATAAAGCTATCTCTGCTCTAAAGGAAAAAGATAAACAGTAGAAAATCAATGATGGTTTACATGTTTGTCTAAGCATACAGTTGAATGATGCACAATGATGGCCATTGTGCATTTATGATGTTTTCTAATGTTTTTTTTCTAATTTCTTATTTGGGAAATTTAAGTCTATTGTAAATCGTATTCTGAGCCTGCTGAATCAGTATACTTAACACATAAGCAAACATATTGAACATACACAGACAACTAGTCAGGGGAAAGTGTGGAGTAATATACGGGCAAAGTATCTGGCTGGGGTTATGGGAGTTTCAACAGCAGTTACGTCCGTAACCCTGAACTTTCAAAACCTGTGGACATTCTTTTCAGTTTTTGGACCAGATTGTACAGACACATACTATCTAATATGAACTGGCAGTTGGCATCTTTTTGGTGTTTGTCTGTTTGTACCACTGTTACGCAGAAAATCTTTAAAATAAAGAACAAAAATGTCTTCTCCGTGCTGTCGGCTGTCTTTTCGGGTAAATGTGCCACCCTCCTCCTCTCCTTCCACCTCTGGTCATCGTCTACCACGCCACCCTGAGTCCCCTTCCAGCAGACAGCTCCTTCGTTCGGTCATCAGGTTCCTTCTCCACCATCACCAGCGTCTGGGCTCCATCGGGGGGAATATGTCTTGGCTTCTCTACCCCTTTTAAAAATTATTTTATAACAATGGTGTCTAATCTCCAAAGACTGTACTTTTCATGGAATAACAAAAGATTGCCGGTGCAACACAGATGTCTTCTTACTTAATGGTTTTATTTCTTAAGGTGCATAACAGTGACTAACGTTTCAAGGACTCTGATGAAGATGTAACCTTACATCGAAACGTTAGTCACTGTTATGCACCTTATGAAATAAAACCATTAAGTAAGAAGACATCTGTGTTGCACCGGCAATTTTTTGTAATTCTATGCTGTTGTGTCCTGCCTTGGTTGCACCGGATTGTTGTGGTCTGCAGAAGCGCAGAGAACTCTCCTTTTTAACTGTACATTTCATATTATGCATATGTACAATACATATTTGCATATCTGCAACGAAGTCTCTCCTAATGTAGCTCAGCGTAAGTTCTTACAGGAAGACTTCATATTCCTTTTTCATCACTCCTAGTTGATCAGCTGT
This sequence comes from Sander lucioperca, assembly GCF_008315115.2. NCBI lineage: Eukaryota > Metazoa > Chordata > Actinopteri > Perciformes > Percidae > Sander > Sander lucioperca. The sequence goes on along the minus strand of NC_050182.1, from coordinate 5,686,384 downwards.
TTCTCGGCATGTCACTTGTCAGTAGTCAATCAGATTCAGCTGTCGTTAATTAAACCAATCAGAGTCAGGCATTTGTCACGAGCCTATCACAGCATGACATCCTGTTTTAAATCTGCTCTGTCCTCTGCGGTTGTCAGTTGTCGTTTCAGGAATAGAGTGCCTGAGTCCCACCTCCTCCCCTTCAACCACCTGAAGTCTCGCCCACTTCTTCGGGTATCGTCAGCGCTTGGCTCTTGATTGGTTCCTGTGCATTTTCATCACCACCACCACCAGTGTCTGGACTCCATCGGGGGATATGTTTGGGTTCACTACCCTTTATGACATAGCCTTTGTTTTCGATGGAGTTCAATCTCCAGAGATTATACAATTCCCATTTCATGTTTGTCGATACAATAAATATGTTCATATTTGCTAATGAAGTCTCTCCTGATTGAAATTGAATTACTGCAAGTACATTTTATGGCTTTTATTGATTATTATTGCATTCACGTAGTACCTTAGTCATAAATGTTTTCAGGTTGGTAACTCTTGTGCTGTGTTACAGTAACACACATAACTCTCAACACATCTCTCTGTCCTTGCAGGAATGTGAACTTCTAACTTTAAACCATTTTTACATCTAGCTTCACTAAGCATATTGCAAAATCAGCTGTCAGACCTTTCAACTTTAACTTCTATGACCTCCCTATTTTTCTTCACAAAATAACCTTCCTAGCCTACTATTCTTCACTTGTACAAAAAAATACATTTGTCTTAGGTAAAAATCAGGCAAGCATTTTCTCAAATATATATAAATATTTTTTTTTTTTACAGTTGAAGTCTTTTTGGTTTGATAACTTCTCATCACTGATATAGTCTCGCATTGACCCATCTCCACAGTACTGATATTATGTTTTATACAGTCTATGATTATAACCAACAAAGGCTGCACTACTATTAATGGCCATAAGATGGCAGCGACTGCCTCTATATAAAAAACGGCAACAATTAAATGAAAGGGGCAAAGCCTGCCTGGATACCAGGCTTTATTATAGACTGTAAAAATAAAAACTTTATCCCGGAAATGTACTTCTATTTATCCAGGACCTTTGTAGCTTCTAACTGAATCTCTGTGGTCTGAAGTTTAGTTTCTCTCCTGTGTCGCTGTGTGTACTTTCGAATTTCTGCTTGTTTTACTGTTTCATGATCTTGAGCAATGTTAAGTTACTGCTGATATAGACCCCACATTTCCTGTTTTTGCTGCTTAATAATAAGATTTAAACTAAAAATTAACAGGGGCTTTTATTGTGAAGAATGTATAGGAAATGAAATGTGTTTTTACAGAGGCTCCTGTGACCACTCACTCAGACTCGCCGGGTTCTATATAGCAAACCAATTAGGTTTTAAAATACCATAACGGCCAAAATACACAGAGTTAACATTGAGCAGAAAAATCAGAATAGAATTCAGATAGAAAGCAGGTTTAAGGAGTCTCTCCCTGCAGGAATTCAGATAGAAAGCAGGTTTAAGGAGTCTTCCCCTGCAGGAATTCAGATAGAAAGCAGGTTTAAGGAGTCTTCCCCTGCTGGAATTCAGATATAATTATTATTTTCCAGATGGAGTCACGGGTAAGTTCGTGACCACGTTTGCAATCAAGGAGGGTCAGTGTTTGTTTTGGTCATTCGATTTGATACATTTATTTATTACCCTCTCTCCCTGCCTTCCTCTGACTCTCTGTCTCTACCCGTCAAAGACAACTTCGTCCAAAGAGAGTCAAACCACCTGAGGAAATAGACTTTCAGTTCACGGCTGTAACGTTACTGTTACATTATCGTTACCGTTACAGCGCCAAAGTCTGATCCCAGCAAACTGTCTGTTGTTGTCGTTAAGCTTGCTGATCTGGCAGAAAGTCACCGGCGGTTCGGGATCAGATCATGGGGATCAGACCTCCAGTGCTGGGTCTAATGTTATAATGTTCGCTGCTGCCGCTGCAGCTAGCTAGCAGCTAGCCACCGGCCCTATGACCTGGGTCCCCGGTTCGCTCTATGTTCGCTCCCCGGTGCTGACTGACTCTGGTCCGTCTGCAGAGCTGGCGTTACCCGCTCTAGCTAAGCTGGGAATCAGACGAATCTGCCGCGCTCGTGTTTGATTCATATTTTCTTTTCTTTGCAGAACATGAAAGAAAAAGGCATGTTTTCATTTCTGTTTTCTAGTGATTTAATTTTTTGTTATATGAAATAGGAAATGAAAATCAAAGCATGTTTAAACATTCCCTTTTGACAAGGAAAAGGAAAAAACGCCTTATACATGTTCGTCTGCTATTTTACCACTAAATTCCCTTCTGAGACTTTTTTATACGAGAAATCAACAATGTAGAAGACAAATATGGGCCGTTTTACGAAAATTGATGACTAATTGCAAATTTTGTCCGACTGTGTGTCGGAGTTCAGCGGCCAGTGCTGCCTGTGTTGCTGCCTCGCCGCCCGGCCTTTTGACAAGGAAAAGGAAAAAAACGCCTTGTATTTTAATATCTGTTAATGAAATGAAAATCAAATGACCAAAACATACACTGACCAGATTTCCTGAGGATGGATAACAAGGATCTGCACACACAAGAATACAAAAATAAACATGTTACACTCTTTCCAAGACTCCTTTTTATTTTTATATTCTATAATGTTTTCACACTTCACTGGGACATTGCTGCAAATACAACTGCTTATCAGCAAGGCGATGGGCATGAGAGTGTGTGTGTGTGTGTGTGTGTGTGTGTGTGTGTGTGTGTGTGTGTGTCTGTGAGTGTGTGTGTGTGTGTGTGTGTGTGTGTGTGTGTGTGTGTGTGTGTGTGTGTGTGTGTGTACAAAAATTGAAAGACTTTTCACTGGATAAATATTTGTATTTATTGCATATATAATCATTTAAAATAACTTTTTGCACTTGTTATACATGTAAAATTCATTCATAAAAAAATCATAAAAAACACATTTTTTAGAGATTAATTACTTAAATTTCTCAACTCTTGATATTTCCCGAAAATATTAAAATATAATTGAAAGGAAAATCTGAGAGAGATCATCTGAGTTCCAAACAAACAGAAACAGCAGATTAACAGAACAATAACATCTTATAAATGGATGCATTTAAAAATATATTAGTCTTCCCCCCCACATGTGTGTGTGTGTGTGTGTGTGTGTGTGTGTGTGTGTGAGTGTGTATGCGTGTGTGTGTGTGTGTGTGTGTGTGTGTGTGTGTGTCTCTGTGTGTGTGTGTGTGTGTGTGTAAGTGTGTGTAAGTGTGTGTGTGTGTCTGTGTGTGTGTGTGTGTGTGTGTGTGTGTGTGTGTGTGTGTGTGTGTGTGTGTGCACAGCAGTGTGAAGACAACAGATTTACAGAAAAGATGTTAAGATGAGAACAATATGAGAACAATAACATCTTATAAATTAATGCATTTAAAAATATATTAGATTCTTTCCACCCACGTGTGTCTGTGTGTGTGTGTGTGTGTGTGCGTGTGTGTGTCTGTGTGTGTGTGTGTGTGTGTGTGTGTGTGTGTGTGTGTGTGTGTGTGTCCATGTGTAAGTGTGTGTGTGTGTGTGTGTGTGTGTGTGTGTGT
>NC_050182.1:5667793-5670293 GCF_008315115.2 Sander lucioperca | reverse complement strand
CTGAAACACACTCAGACGTCTGACTGACTGTTAAATGTTGTCTTTATTTTCTGTCTTTGGTTATAAAGTTCTCAGAGTTCATCTCCAAAAGGCCTCGTGTTCTTATCGTCATGGTGATAACGACTGTAAACAAAAACAAACAAACTCATCGCGAAGAATCACACAACCTGAGCTCTGACACGTAACTGTCGTCGTTCTTTAGTTCAATCAAAGAAAGTTGGAAATGATTTCCTTTCATTAGTTTTAATCACATGTTCAGATGCACCAATCAGGGCCAGAGGGGCGTGTCTAACTGTTCAGATACACCAATCAGGGCCAGAGGGGCGTGTCTAACTGTTCAGATACACCAATCAGGGCCAGAGGGACGTGTCTAACTGTTCAGATGCACCAATCAGGGCCAGAGGGGCGTGTCTAACTGTTCAGATATGAATGATGTCCCCCATCCCTCATATTCCATCACATTTTTTAAGAAAACGTGCCGCATAATCAAGGATTTTTGCCCGCAACAATCACAAAAAAACTGATATATGGGCCAGAATGGGCCTTTTTTAAAAACATTGTTTCCTCTCTCCCTTCCTCTCTCCTCGCGTATACCTGCGTATCACGTAGACTACAACACTGCTTTAAAGTCTGCGGACACCGTGTTGTAAAATGTCAAAAAAGAGCCACAGAAAAAAGTAACTATGATCTAGGACAAAGCCGCCCAAATTTGGCCCGTGCTGTCTTTGTTTTGGCCCGCCATGGATTTGACATGCTCATGCTTATTCTCCTCTTACTTCAAAATACGAAAACGTACAATTTGTGCAGTTAAAAAGTACGTAGTCTGAGTTTAAGGGCAATGTAATGCACCGTGCTGGTAAACTTCCCATTTAAATTACATACGTATGTTTTACCTCTGGAGAATGGCAAGAATTCTATATTATATTATATTATATATAATATTCTTCAACATCAACATTTATTTTGGGCCCGAGGCCTTCCATCCAGATACATTTTGGCCCTTCGTATGAAAGAATTTGGGCACCTGATGCTCTAGGATCTACCGGGGGGACATTCTGGGACATTGAGCATTGAGTCCAGCTGTGTAGTTGTTGGTTGGGAAGGATTTTTTGGTGATTTATAGCGGTAGAAAGTGCCGCTAAACTGACAAGAAGCAAATTTACGTTCACAAGTTAACCTCACAAGTTCACAAGTTCACCATCTCTGTGGTCAGAGTTCCCAGCATGCCGAGCAGCAGCAGCAGCGGTAGCGGCAGCGGCGTGGCGTGCCGCGGCCCGGCGCCAACAGGCGGGAGGTGAATGCTCTGCGTGTCAGAGATCATGTGCGCAGCGTCCTGCAGCGCGCTGACAGCCGCCACGCTGGAGTTTAGGTCTCCGCTGGCGATCAAGTCAAACACGCACGCCTGGAAGTACACGTCCCTGGCAGGAAGCAGCTCCGCGCACGCTGCCCGGGCGTCGGCGGCCGCGGCCGGGTCGGCAGCCGATGGCGGGCGCATTGTGTCGAGTCTCTGGGAGGCGGGGCATCCCCACACGCACAGCTGCAGGTCCTGCTCCGGCCCGAACGCCTCCACCACGCCACGCGGCGAGCGCAGCGACAGGCCCAGCGAGCGCCCGCTCTGCCGCACCACCAGCAGCGTGCCGATGTGCGCCGCGCGGATCTCAGCGTGGCGGCCGAGGCTCTGCGTCCGCACCGTCAGGCTGTGGCGCCCGCGGCGCTCGCCGCTGGACACGGAGCCGTCGGCGAAGGCAGCGGGGACGTTGTCCAGCTCGGCCTGGTACAGCTGCTGCTCGCCACACTGACGGCTGCTCTTAAAGATGATCGAGATCTGAGAGACAGAAGAGAGAAGGATGGAGGGAAGAGGGAAGGATGGAGGGAAGAGAGAAGGATGGAGGGAAGAGGGGAGGATGGAGGGAAGAGAGAAGGATGGAGGGAAGAGGGGAGGATGGAGGGAAGAGGGGAGGATGGAGGGAAGAGGGGAGGATGGAGGGAAGAGGGAAGGAAGGAGGGAAGAGAGAAGGATGGAGGGAAGAGGGGAGGATGGAGGGAAGAGGGGAGGATGGAGGGAAGGATGGAGGGAAGAGGGAAGGAAGGAGGGAAGAGAGAAGGATGGAGGGAAGGATGGAGGGAAGAGGGAAGGATGGAGGGAAGAGGGAAGGATGGAGGGAAGGATGGAGGGAAGAGGGAAGGAAGGAGGGAAGAGAGAAGGATGGAGGGAAGGATGGAGGGAAGAGGGAAGGAAGGAGGGAAGAGAGAAGGATGGAGGGAAGGATGGAGGGAAGAGGGAAGGAAGGAGGGAAGAGAGAAGGATGGAGGGAAGGATGGAGGGAAGAGGGAAGGATGGAGGGAAGAGGGAAGGATGGAGGGAAGGATGGAGGGAAGAGGGAAGGATGGAGGGAAGAGGGAAGGATGGAGGGAAGGATGGAGGGAAGAGGGAAGGATGGAGGGAAGGATGGAGGGAAGAGGGAAGGATGGAGGGAAGAGGGAAGGATGGAGGGAAGAG
>NC_050182.1:5660293-5662793 GCF_008315115.2 Sander lucioperca | reverse complement strand
ACATGTAGGAACCTGGTGAATTAACCTGCAACATGTCAGCTGTTTGGGAATTCTTCAGCGTGTGTGCAGAAGATAACAAGTTTACAATATGCAACACCTGCAAGGAGAAAGTAGGGCGTGGAGGGACGACACCAAAAACCTAAATCACATTTCTTTAGTTGATATTGATGTGAAAAGAAGGAAATGGTTCTAACATTGATCTTTAGATGTGTGTGAATGTCCCACACCAGGAGTAATTTATATAGTTCTATTTTATAGTGATCCATTATCTGTTCAACACATGTTCTATTAAAGAAAAGATAGAAAATAAATGTGTGTATGCTGTAAAGTGGTTAGAAAAAATGAAATCAGAATCAGCTAAAATCGGTATCAGCTGGTCTAACTCAAAGAAAATCAGAAATGGGAATCGGCCTAGAAAGTTGGAATCGGTGCATCTCTAATTTTGACGCCTGTCAGACAGGAAGTTGGTACCTTCAGGTAAACTCAGCTGGACCAGCAGCAGACAGAGGTGGAGGCAGTGTTTCCATGGCAACGCCGCGCCCCGAGGCTCCATCAGCTGGACTCTGACAGAGAGAGAGAGACAACTTCCTGTTTGTTCCTTTAAATAAAGCAGACTTATTAGGGTTAGCATGTTAGCATCCAATAAATGATAACACTCAGGTTGGAGCAGTTTACCATCAAAACATTCAGTTCATACGGAGAACATTTAACCTGAGACAACGGAGATACCACGGGTGGGAATCACAGGATACAGTATGGTACTGTACGGTACGATATGATACTGTATGGTACGATACTGTACTGTATGGTACAGTACAGTACAATACGGTACTGTACTGTACGATACGGTACTGTACTGTACGATACGGTACTGTATGATACCGTACTGTACAATACTGTATGGTACAATACGGTACGGTACTGTACAATACGGTACTGTACAATACGGTACTGTATGATACCGTACTGTACTGTACTGTATGATACGGTACTGTATGATACGGTACTGTATGATACGGTACTGTACAATACGGTACTGTATGATACCGTACTGTATGATACCGTACTGTACTGTACTGTATGATACGGTACTGTATGATACGGTACTGTATGATACCGTACTGTACTGTATGATACGGTACTGTATGATACGGTACTGTATGATACGGTACTGTATGATACCGTACTGTACTGTACTGTATGATACGGTACTGTATGATACCGTACTGTACTGTACTGTATGATACGGTACTGTATGATACGGTACTGTATGATACGGTACTGTATGATACCGTACTACAAACCTAAATATAGGTCAGAATGATGGTGGAACAAACCACTCACGGGGGAGTTTTACTGTAACAGAGTATGTTCTCGGTGCAGTCTGTCTGTCTGACTCCAGTTATAGCTCTCTCTGTTTCTGAGGACCAGTGATTATATTCATCAGAGTTCATTATCAATGACTTCATCTTTCTCTTCAAACCTGATGACTCATCTTCATCCATCAGACTGTCTGACATCATCAAACAGCTGATCAGCTGTTTGCAGAAACCCGTTTTAGTTCAACAGACAAAAAGCTAGAAACATATAAAGATAATGTTCAGCCGGCTGTTTTCTCTCGAGGCATCGGACGGTTGATTCATGCTCTCAGTGACCGTAAATATTACACACTTCCTGTTTTAATCTACGGAGGAGGATCAGGGCCACATGTTTCACTTTAAAGTAGTTTCTACTTCAGTATGTTTGGATTGAAGTATTGTACTTTGATACGTTTTAAATCACATCACTGTCAGTGTTTTTAGACAATTTGGTTGCATTTGTCGAGATTTCTTTGGACCATTTTTCCAATGTTGCATTTTTTTGAGTTTTTTTTTGGAATTTCTTTCAATATTTTTGTTGAATCTTTCAAGTTTTTTGGACAATTTTTCCAATATTTTTGTAGCATTTGTGAGGTTTTTTTGGGACAATTTCTTTCGATGCTTTTGTTCCATTTTTCAAGATTTTTTTAAACCTATTTTCCAATATTTTTGTTGCATGTTTTGAGTTTTTCTGGAAAAGATTTTCAATATTTTGTTGCATTTTAACCATTTTTCCAAGATTTTTTTTTGCATTTTTCAAGTTTTTTCTGGACCATTTTTTCAATTTTTTTTTTAAACCATTTTTGTTGCATTTTTTTTGAGTTTTTCGGGAAAACAATTTCAATATTTTGTTGCATTTTTCAAGTTTTTTCTGGACCATTTTTTCAATATTTTTGTTGCATTTTTTGAGTTTTTCTGGAAAAAAATTTCAATATTTTGTTGCATTTTTCAATTTTTTGGGACATTTTTTTCCAATATTTTTGTTGCATTTTTTTACATTTTTCTGGAAAGATTTTACAATATTTTTGTTTGGATTTGTCAAGTTTTTTTGGACCATATTTCCAATGCTTTTGTCGCCTTTTTTGGAAAAGTTTTCCGCAAAAGACTACAATTTACTTAAATAAGTATAAATAAGATATGAA
>NC_050182.1:5650293-5652793 GCF_008315115.2 Sander lucioperca | reverse complement strand
CGTGAAAAATAGGCGTCGGTTCTATTTCTAGCATGCACGTGTTTTCTGAGACGTGCGTGTCACGCAGGCAGCGTGCACGCTCTCACCCACGTGTCAAACTCATGGCCCGTGGGCCAAATCTGGCCCCTCGCAGATTTTGATCCGGCCCTCATATCAATTTAGGTTCCCAATACATTTTGGCGATTTTTCGTTGCTTTAGACTTCCAATTATTTTGGCGCTTTTTCTATGATGGATAAGGAACTTTTTTGCTGACTTTTTATATATATATCTTTTAATTGCTCCATAAATCAGAAAATACGGTCAACAAACAGACATAAAAAATCCATTTGAAGAAGAAGTTTTCTAGTTTCAGGCAGCCTTTTCTCTCGTTGTTTCATGAACTGAAAGTTTGACATTAAGGATGTTTTAATGTTAAAATGTTGGAAATTTGTCGAAGTTATCTGGAAACATGTTCAGCTTCATGTTCCCCTCGTTAAGCTGCCTCCATCAGCTTGGTATATATATATATATATATATAGATATCTATATATATATATATATATATATATCTATATATATATATATAGATATATATATCTATATATAGATATATATATCTATATATATAGATATAGAGTTACACCTCTCAGTATTAACTTGCGTCCTGTGTGTGTTTCAGGGTGTTTGCAGCGTTTCCTCCCGGGGTCGGGAAGGTCCGGGATGCGGTGCGCTGTTGTCATGTTTCCCTCCAATATTGCACTCGTCCCGGCCTCCCCGGCCCAGGGGCTACAACCAGCGTGAAGGACGTCTATATTCTGATTGGTTGCCGCTGAACCGCGTCATAGCTCATTACCATAAAGTTGACCTACTTTCAACTTTCTGATTGACGCTCTGGTCGCTCAAAACGCCCAAAACGTGACGCCGACAGATTTTCCGCTCCTTGCAGCTGAGAGAAGCAGCTTCCATTGAAAATGAATGACTTCCTGTATCTTTAGAAGATCAAGTCGGCCGCGGTGTGGACGGACGGTAAAAGGGTTTGTCCTGCGATAGTCTATCAGAAACAGGAAGGGGACGGACATCTGTTACATATGATAGTCTATATCGACGATATTTCATTTACAGGATTGCTCCTGTGCCGGATGTCCGTCCCCTTCCTCTTTCTTTGTGTTGGCGTTCTTTTGGTTAACTGCTCCTCAGATCTCTGCAGGGTAAATCCAGACAGCTAGCTAGACTATCTGTCCAATCGGAGTTTTCTGTTGCACGACTAAAACTACTTTTGAACGTCCACATGTTCCACCAAAACAAGTTCCTTCCTGAGACTATTTAGCAGAGGCACCGTGGCTCCGTCCGGAGCTTAGCCCCGCCCACGATGATTGTGATTGGTTTAAAGCAGTGCTTCTCAAATGGGGGTATGTGTCCCCCTAGAGGTACTCTGGAGGACTGCAGGGGGTACGTGTCCCCCTAGGGGTACTCTGGAGGACTGCAGGGGGTACGTGTCCCCCTAGGGGTACTCTGGAGGACTGCAGGGGGTCCGTGTCCCCCTAGGGGTACTCTGGAGGACTGCGGGGGGTACGTGTCCCCCTAGAGGTACTCTGGAGGACTGCAGGGGGTACGTGTCCCCCTAGGGGTACTCTGGAGGACTGCAGGGGGTACGTGTCCCCCTAGGGGTACTCTGGAGGACTGCAGGGGGTCCGTGTCCCCCTAGGGGTACTCTGGAGGACTGCGGGGGGTACGTGTCCCCCTAGGGGTACTCTGGAGGACTGCAGGGGGTACGTGTCCCCCTAGGGGTACTCTGGAGGACTGCAGGGGGTACGTGTCCCCCTAGAGGTACTCTGGAGGACTGCAGGGGGTACATGTCCCCCTAGGGGTACTCTGGAGGACTGCAGGGGGTCCGTGTCCCCCTAGGGGTACTCTGGAGGACTGCAGGGGGTCCGTGAGATATTTAACTAAATGTTTAATAGTAACAAGGCTGTTGTCCAGAACATTGTTCCTCTTTATGTAGACTTTTTTTATTTCCTGCCAAAAATGTGACATTTCTTGTCTCCTTCTTTGGACCTAATCTATCCTTCCTTCCTTCCTTCTACTTTTTAGAAGTTTCTCGCTTTTTTCAAAGTTATGTCACTGTTTTTGAAGTTTCTGATACTATTTTCAACGTATTCTTGCCTTCCTTCCTTCCTTATTTCTACCGTCTTTTTCACAGTTCTTTGTCTCCTTTTCTCATTAGCATTTAAATGTTTTTGCTATCGCCGACAGCGCAGTATCGTTCCTTTTCTACCAAAAATGATTAGCGTTGGTCAGGGGGTACCACGGAGCTGTGGAGGAAGGTCTGGATATGAGAGACTCAGGGTACATACGCCAACCAATACTTTTCCATGACTTTTGGGCAAATTTCCAGGACTATGTTTTCCTGAAAATGTCAGTCGACATTATACAATAAGAATAAAAATCTGTGTTAAAGTTTCCCCCTTAGAGTTTTAACAATATAATGAATGACAATGTATGTGGTTAATAGTGGTAATA
>NC_050182.1:5635293-5647793 GCF_008315115.2 Sander lucioperca | reverse complement strand
GCTCTGGCGTTTCCCCCCTCTTATTCCCCCTGCTCTGGCGTTTCCCCCTCTCATTCCCCCTGCTCTGGAGTTTCCCCCTCTCATTCCCCCTGCTCTGGAGTTTCCCCCTCTCATTCCCCCTGCTCTGGCGTTTCCCCCCTCTTATTCCCCCTGCTCTGGCGTTTCCCCCTCTCATTCCCCCTGCTCTGGCGTTTCCCCCCTCTTATTCCCCCTGCTCTGGAGTTTCCCCCTCTCATTCCCCCTGCTCTGGCGTTTCCCCCCTCTTATTCCCCCTGCTCTGGTGTTTCCCCCTCTCATTCCCCCTGCTCTGGCGTTTCCCCCCTCTTATTCCCCCTGCTCTGGCGTTTCCCCCTCTCATTCCCCCTGCTCTGGAGTTTCCCCCTCTCATTCCCCCTGCTCTGGAGTTTCCCCCTCTCATTCCCCCTGCTCTGGCGTTTCCCCTTCTCATTCCCCCTGCTCTGGCGTTTTCCCCCTCTCATTCCCCCTGCTCTGGTCGGTCAGCGGTCGTTGATGGTTCAGTTACCTGAAAATAGGTGACTTTGAGCCGGGTACAGAGCACCGCGAGCTGCCGGTCATTTCGGTGGACATTACGGTTAAATTTAGTCCACAAAATATGAGCGTTTTGCACCGACGAAAGTTAAGATTATCCTCCAAAACATCCGGTTAAGTTCAGGAAAAAGATGGTCTGGTTTGTATTTTGTGTATTGGGTTATGTGCCTGTGTGTATACTGCTGTCTCTAGAGTGCATCATGAGTCTATAGGACTATCTGTAGGGCCCTATGATTTCCGCGACGCAGAAAACACGGACGGAATCGCGGAATTTACACATGAAAATGGATTTCTGTTATACACGCGGAATCGCACGGAATTTAAAATATAATATATTATATATAATATATTATATTTGCATATATTTTGTTGACATATTAAATAAACTATTTTTTTTTTTTTACTTCCTTCTCATTTTTCAGTTTAAAACAACAAGCGGAGACAGGTCTGTACCTAAACCGTGGCCAAATGGCACAGCCTGTTGCCTAGTAACCATACGTCATCACCACGTTCACGTTGACTTTGTTGCGAGGGAAAAACTGTCGAAGCGAGTGGCGCCTCCCGACAACCATTTGAAATCAAAAGTTCATCTCAAGAATAAAGCTAAGTCTCCAGCGGGAAAGTCCGTCCAGGTTACCATGGCGGCAACGACTACATCAACAGATGCAAGGCGAGAGTTTGGGGGAGATGTTGTTGCAGCGTGTGCTGGAGCTGACGTACCGCTAGAGAACATGAAGAGGATACGTCCGTTTGTTGTTAAACGCTGCACGCAGAGAGGCAGACCCGCCTGCCGCCGGTCTTTGACCAGCACACGCAGGAAGGGCTGCGAGAGATCTCTGACAACCGAGATCTCAGTGTCCTCAACGTCGTTATAGGGGAGCATCCAATCAGATTTTATTTAGGTCGTTTTGAATGTGCTTTGCTGAATATATTAACAGTTTAAATCAAAAAGCTAAATTGTGAGATTATGTCACTGAGTTTTTAAAGGTCAATACTGTTTAGAAGTGAGAAGAAATCAAGCAAATCCGGAAAAAAAAAAAGGGCTAAAATAAATCCGAAAACACAGAATTTGAAAAATAATCAAACGGATTTCATAGGGCCCTATATTTGTCTACTGAATGTTTACTACTATGTGTCTATTTGTTGAATGAATAGAGTGTTAACACCTACCAAAGTCTAATTCCTTGTGTATGTGCGTATACCTGGCCAATACATCTGATTCTGAATGCTTACGAATTACAGAGCCTAACTTCTGGTAGCTTTTTGAAGGAATGGTTCATGAGAACAGGCTGAATAGTTCTAGTTCTGTGTGTTGATGGCCCTTTAACGTGAAGATGTATGTTAACCGTTAGGTTTAACAGGGTGAAAGTATTTCTAAATGACCTCAGATATCTGTGACTTCTGTCTCCGTCTTCACTGAGACAGGATCACATCAGACCAACAATACAACCAATACAAGTTCCTTTCACAGAGAGAGAGAGACAGGGAGGGAGAGAGGCCCGGCTCTGTCTCTCTCTCTCCCTGTCTCTCCCCCTGTCTCTGTCTCTCTGTCTCTCTCTCTCTCTGTCTCTCTCTCTCTCTCTCTCTGTCTCTCTCTCCCTCTCTCTCTCTGTCTCTCTCTCTGTGTCTCTCTCTCTCTCTCTCTCTCTCTGTCTCTCTCTCTCTGTCTCTCTCTCTCTCTGTCTCTCTCTCTGTCTCTCTCTCTCTCTCTCCCCCTGTCTCTCTCTCTCTGTCTCTCTCTCTCTGTCTCTGTCTCTCTCTCTCTCTCCCTGTCTCTCCCCCTGTCTCTCTCTCTCTGTCTCTCTCTCTCTCCCCCTGTCTCTCTCTCTCTGTCTCTCTCTCTCTCCCCCTGTCTCTCTCTCTCTGTCTCTGTCTCTCTCTCTCTCTCCCTGTCTCTCCCCCTGTCTCTCTCTCTCTCCCCCTGTCTCTCTCTCTCTGTCTCTCTCTCTCTGTCTCTGTCTCTCTCTCTCTCTCCCTGTCTCTCCCCCTGTCTCTCTCTCTCTGTCTCTCTCTCTCTCCCCCTGTCTCTCTCTCTCTGTCTCTCTCTCTCTGTCTCTCTCTCTCTGTCTCTCTCTCTCTCCCTCTGTCTCTCTCTCTCTCTCTCTGTCTCTCTCTCTCTGTCTCTGTCTCTCCCCCTGTCTCTCTGTCTCTGTCTCTCCCTGTCTCTCCCCCTGTCTCTCTGTCTCTGTCTCTCTCTCTCTCCCCCTGTCTCTCTCTCTCTGTCTCTCTCTCTCTCCCCCTGTCTCTCTCTCTCTGTCTCTGTCTCTCCCTGTCTCTCCCCCTGTCTCTCTGTCTCTGTCTGTCTCTCTGTCTCTTTGTGAAAAGACTTTCAGAAACCTCTTTTCTTCCATCCTTTTCTTTCGGAGCGACTGAAGAATGTGAGTTTTGAGAGGACAGCTCCTTTAAATCCTCCTGGCACCGTTTAAACTGAAATAAAATCAGATTTTAAACCTCTTCTGTTCAACGTTAACGTTACTGAAGTTGAACAGAAACACAGAGAAACTTTTCCAGTCGTCTCTCTCTGTCTCTCGTCTCATCTGCATATCAACGGTTGCCGAGGCGGATTCTTGCCAGGGCTTTGGTTGGCATGGAGACGAGTACAATAGAGGACCGGGAGGCCCCCGCGGCCACAAAGGAGTCTGAGCGGGGAAGGAATGCAGTAAAGACTACAGAGAACAGAGCGCTGTGATTGGTTGGTGAAACGGTCCATCTACCTGCCACGCTGGCGGGCAGCCAATGAGAACTGAGGGATGGATTAGTTGTTTTTTTCAGATGCTGTTTTAATTTCCGTGGATTTGTGCTGAAAAATGTGGCGACACATTACTGGGGTGAAGAGGAAACAAGCAAAGTCTTGAAGAAAAGTTTCTCGGTCCCTCTGGACCTTTTTATGACTTTTGCTTCCCGAAATATTTCAACTTTTTTCTATTTCTTCCCAGTTACTGTAACCAAAAAACGCCGCCTTCACACAAATTAGCTCCATAATACGCAATGCACCCCCCCGTGGATGGCGTACGACACCGCTGAAAGCGTCAGAAGCGAGTAGCAGTCCTTCCAGAAAAATCCAGAGTTTTTTTGTGATTGTTTTGGGCAAAAATCCTTGATTATGCGGCACATTTTCTTAAAAAACGCGATTTAATATGCGGGATATTTATGCAATTTTATGCGATGAAATTGCTTAAATGCATAAAATTGAAATTGCATAAAATTGCATGAAAATTTTATGCGATGAAATTGCAAAAACTGCGGTTTCATCACGGCTTCATCGAGGGGTTTGCAGCTTTTTGATGATGTTCACGTCGCGTAATTACGTCACTTCATAACGTTCCCATGGCAACAGGGGAAAACGGCTGCTCTTGTGTGAAGTAAACGCAACATTTTTCAACTTCCTGCTATGTGTGACTTTTTTGCAACGAAAATGCGGGGATTATGAAATCATGCAAGACCCACATATTTTGCGCGGAAATCGGCAATTTATGCGGCAAAAGTGCGGCGTATTTGAAAAAATGCGCCCCCCCCCCCGCATAATTATGCAGACTTTGGCTGATTATGCGTTGAATTATGCGATCACATAATCACGTTTTTCTGGAGGGACTGGAGTAGGAAAAAAATGGCCGAGAGACTAGAACAACTCATGTCCGGTTATTTTGAAAAACGGAGACATTTCCCTTCATCTGTGCCCGTCGTTTACACGCAAACGGAGAATTCTCCTCTGAAAACAAGTCTTTCTAAAACCTCCAACCAGAGTGGAGATTTCTGAAATCTTCGTTAGCACGTAAACTGAGACAAACAGAGGTTTGTGGTCCCCTAATACTGTATCTGAAGTCTCTTTATATAGACCTTAGTGGTCCTCTAATACTGTATCTGAAGTCTCTTTATATAGACCTTAGTGGTCCCCTAATACTGTATCTGAAGTCTCTTTATATAGACCTTAGTGGTCCCCTAATACTGTATCTGAAGTCTCTTTATATAGACCTTAGTGGTCCTCTAATACTGTATCTGAAGTCTCTTTATATAGACCTTAGTGGTCCCCTAATACTGTATCTGAAGTCTCTTTATATAGACCTTAGTGGTCCTCTAATACTGTATCTGAAGTCTCTTTATATAGACCTTAGTGGTCCCCTAATACTGTATCTGAAGTCTCTTTATATAGACCTTAGTGGTCCCCTAATACTGTATCTGAAGTCTCTTTATATAGACCTTAGTGGTCCTCTAATACTGTATCTGAAGTCTCTTTATATAGACCTTAGTGGTCCTCTAATACTGTATCTGAAGTCTCTTTATATAGACCTTAGTGGTCCCCTAATACTGTATCTGAAGTCTCTTTATATAGACCTTAGTGGTCCCCTAATACTGTATCTGAAGTCTCTTTATATAGACCTTAGTGGTCCCCTAATACTGTATCTGAAGTCTCTTTATATAGACCTTAGTGGTCCTCTAATACTGTATCTGAAGTCTCTTTATATAGACCTTAGTGGTCCCCTAATACTGTATCTGAAGTCTCTTTATATAGACCTTAGTGGTCCCCTAATACTGTATCTGAAGTCTCTTTATATAGACCTTAGTGGTCCTCTAATACTGTATCTGAAGTCTCTTTATATAGACCTTAGTGGTCCCCTAATACTGTATCTGAAGTCTCTTTATATAGACCTTAGTGGTCCCCTAATACTGTATCTGAAGTCTCTTTTATATAGACCTTAGTGGTCCTCTAATACTGTATCTGAAGTCTCTTTCCTGAAATTCAGCCTTGGTGCAGAATTACAGCCACTAGAGCCAGTCCCACAATGAGCTTTCCTGAGGATGTGCCATTATTGTGTCTGTAGCTTTAAATGCTATTGAGGAGGAGAGGGGCAAGGTGGAGGGGGGGGGGTGTGGCCTTGACCAACTGCTCCTTTGCTCGTTTGAAAGCCATGATGTCTCTCTCTCTCTCATGGGCGGGCCAAATTCTCTGGGCGGGCAAAGCAGAGAAAGGGGAGGTAACCTTTCCCCTTATGACGTCATAAAGGGAAGATTCCTGATTGGCCCATCTGAGCTTTCATTTTCTCAAAGGCAGAGCAGGATACCCAGGGCTCGGTTTACACCTATCACCATTTCTAGCCACTGGGGGACCATAGGCAGGCTGGGGGAACTCATATTAATGTTAAAAAACCTCATAAAGTGACATTTTCATACCATGGGACCTTTAAGTACATGTAACCCAGCACTGACAGCTTCTACCCCTAGTTTGTGGTCTAACCCAGCCTCTGGTTCTGGTTCCTACCGGATGTAGCCGACCTGCGGCCGGTGGCTGAGCTGCCAGCGGTACGAGGTTTTGTCCTTCCAGCCGACGTTGCGTGGATCCTTCCAGAGCAGCGTCACCTCTCCGGGTGTGTCTCCGGTGTGCCAGAGGGCGTTCCTCAGGAACTCTCCCGGCCCGGTCCGAGACTTCACCGCCTGCACGAACAGTTCAGCACAGAGGCCCCATCGTTACAACAATGGAAGGGACTAATGAAATACTATTTAAGTATAGAAAAATCAATGTTTGAAGACCGGAACAAAAGGCAACAATTCAACAAGGTGTGGTAGGACACATATGAAGCGTTGTAAATGTAATGGCTAAGAAATAAGAACTAGGTATTAGGCACGAGAGCTGGAAACCAAGTGGGTGTGTGTGGGGACGGGTGGGTGGAAGTGTGTGGATTTGTGTGTCAACAATGTGGAGTAGAAGAATATTGATACCAGTAGGAAATGTATTCTGGTTGAAGCATGAAATTACACAGTATGCTGATGTATGTATTATATGTATATTAGGGCTGTCAAAATAACACGTTAATTTCGTTTAATTAATCTGAGAAAAAATAACACGTTAAAAAAAATAACGCAGATTAATCTATTCCATATTGAGGTTTGACCCGGAGCCGTTCTAGCCTCCGTTGGACTGTAAAATGAAGGAGGGAGACGAGAATGTGCTGCCTGGATCATTAACTGGAACATTTACTTGTAAAAATCTTCTTCCTGCCAACCCTGGCTACCGAAATCTGGAGCCACTGATATGTCTGCTCTTCTCTCTGGTGCTCTGAAGACGATACAGGCAACACAAACACCGCTGCACGGGACGCTAGTTAACACTATACTCAACAGCAGCTAACGTTAGCCTACCGCTAGCTAGTTAACACTATACTCAACAGTAGCTAACGTTAGCCTACCACTAGCTAGTTAACACTATACTCAACAGCAGCTAACGTTAGCCTACCGCTAGCTAGTTAACACTATACTCAACAGCAGCTAACGTTAGCCTACCGCTAACTAGTTAACACTATACTCAACAGTAGCTAACGTTAGCCTACCACTAGCTAGTTAACACTATACTCAACAGCAGCTAACGTTAGCCTACCGCTAGCTAGTTAACACTATACTCAACAGCAGCTAACGTTAGCCTACCGCTAGCTAGTTAACACTATACTCAACAGCAGCTAACGTTAGCCTACCGCTAGCTAGTTAACACCATACTCAACAGAAGCTAACGTTAGCCTACCGCTAGCTAGTTAAAACTATACTCAACAGCAGCTAACGTTAGCCTACTGCTAGCTAGTTAACACTATACTCAACAGCAGCTAACGTTAGCTTACCGCTAGCTAGTTAAAACTAAACTCAACAGCAGCTAATGTTAGCCTACCACTAGCTAGTTAACACTATACTCAACAGCAGCTAACGTTAGCCTACCGCTAGCTAGTTAACACTATACTCAACAGCAGCTAACGTTAGCCTACCGCTAGCTAGTTAACACTATACTCAACAGAAGCTAACGTTAGCCTACCGCTAGCTAGTTAAAACTATACTCAACAGCAGCTAACGTTAGCCTACTGCTAGCTAGTTAACACTATACTCAACAGCAGCTAACGTTAGCCTACCGCTAGCTAGTAGCTGGATTAAACACGGTTACAATGCTGACAGCTAACGCTGAACGGTGTAAAGTTTGACTGTGTTTTAGCCGTAGGAAAAACAACACAGACGGTGCGTTCAATGAAACTGGTAAACTACAGCCTCGTGGTGCATTTTAAGTTGTTGTAAATGTCCTTTTCTCTGGTGGTTGTTTTTGTCGTTCAACAGCAATTTACTAGTGAAATTAGTTATTGTTATTGTTATACATTATTATTAAATCATTTAATTTTGACCATATGGCCTTAGCAATAAACAAGTTGTTTTTAATGTCGCAGACTGTTGTTTAGTACCCTTTGTTTTCTTTCTTAAGAAGTATCGGATCAGGCACCGTTAATTATGTATGCGATTAATTTTGATTCATTAATTACAGAGTATGTAATTAATTAGATTGCATTTTTTAATCGATTGACAGCCCTAATATATATATATGTAGGGCGCGACATTAAGGCTTGTCCGCTTGACTGGGACAAGTGGATTTTTTTAGGGCAAGTGAAAGAGAAATCTACTTGCCCCACTGGACAAGTTAAAACTCAAACTAGATAAAATGCCGTGTTACTTTACGTTATGTGCCACTCAGTATGTCTATTTTACCGATATAGGACACGTTTGTTTCTACTGTTTCAACTGAATTTTATGAATGTTGATAGTGTTTGGATGCCTTCAACGGTTTGTTCGAATTCTGCATTAGCAAAACACAAAACAAAATAATAATTATAAAATGATAAATCTTTACCCGGACAAGTGACTTTTGTGCATGGACAAGTGAAACGTAAAGGACAAGTGCCTCGAAAAGTTAATGTCGAGCCCTGTATATATATAAATAATTATAAAAAAAAAGGAACAGTTCAGCACATTCAAGGTTAGGATGGTTTTATGTTTGAAACTTCAACCAAGAGACATTCCTAGTAGGTGCTACTTACCTGGCAATACATCATTTTATCTGAGTAGAGTAGAGTAGACTAGAGTGGAGTAGAGTACAGTAGAGTAGAGTAGAGTACAGTAGAGTAGAGTGGAGTAGAGTACAGTACAGTACAGTACAGTACAGTACAGTAGAGTAGAGTGGAGTAGAGTACAGTAGAGTACAGTAGAGTACAGTAGAGTAGAGTACAGCAGAGTAGAGTGGAGTAGTGTAGAGTACAGTAGAGTAGTGTAGAGTACAGTAGAGTAGAGTACAGTAGGGTAGAGTACAGTAGAGTACAGTACAGTAGAGTAGTGTAGAGTACAGCAGAGTAGAGTAGAGTACAGTAGAGTAGTGTAGAGCACAGTAGAGTAGAGTACAGTAGAGTAGAGTACAGTACAGTACAGTAGTGTAGAGTAGAGTAGTGTAGAGTAGAGTACAGTAGAGTAGTGTAGTGTAGAGTAGTGTAGAGTAGAGTACAGTAGAATAGAGTAGTGTAGTATAGAGTAGGGTAGAGTAGGGTAGAGTAGTGTAGAGTACAGTAGAGTAGAGTATGGTAGAGTAGTGTAGAGTACAGTAGGGTAGAGTATGGTAGAGTAGTGTAGAGTAGTGTAGAGTAGGGTAGAGTAGAGTATGGTAGAGTAGAGTATGGTAGAGTAGAGTAGAGTAGGGTAGAGTAGAGTAGTGTAGAGTAGAGTAGTGTAGAGTAGGGTAGAGTAGAGTAGAGTATGGTAGAGTAGTGTAGAGTAGAGTAGTGTAGAGTAGAGTAGGGTAGAGTAGAGTATGGTAGAGTAGTGTAGAGTAGGGTAGAGTAGAGTAGTGTAGAGTAGAGTAGAGTATGGTAGAGTAGTGTAGAGTATGGTAGAGTAGTGTAGAGTAGTGTAGAGTAGAGTAGAGTAGAGTAGAGTATAGTAGAGTAGGGTAGAGTACAGTACAGTAGAGTACGGTAGAGTAGTGTAGAGTAGAGTAGAGTAGTGTAGAGTAGGGTAGAGTATGGTAGAGTAGAGTAGAGTAGTGTAGAGTAGAGTAGAGTATGGTAGAGTAGGGTAGAGTATGGTAGAGTAGTGTAGAGTAGAGTAGTGTAGAGTAGAGTAGGGTAGAGTAGAGTATAGTAGAGTAGGGTAGAGTACAGTACAGTAGAGTACGGTAGAGTAGTGTAGAGTATGGTAGAGTAGTGTAGAGTAGAGTAGGGTAGAGTAGAGTATAGTAGAGTAGGGTAGAGTAGGGTAGAGTAGAGTATAGTAGAGTAGGGTAGAGTACAGTACAGTAGAGTACGGTAGAGTAGTGTAGAGTACAGTAGTGTAGAGTAGGGTAGAGTAGAGTACCTTGAGCTGCAGGGCGGGCTGGGCCAGTGCTCTGAAGGGCAGTGACTGCCAGTACGACTGCTCCGTCTGTTTCCACATCACCACGTAGAAACTGGATGAGTCCTGGTAGCCGAAGATGAAGCCGGCGTAGTCGTCGTCTGTTACCGTGTTGACGTGAAACGTTCCCTCAAAGTCCACGCCGTTAAACGCCGTGTAGCCTGCAGACACACGGAGACAGTCAGGGTCTGAAGCAGCCCTGGAATGTAACTAAGTACATCTACTCCATTACTTGTACTTGAGTCCAAATGTTGAGGTACTTGTACTTCACTTGAGTCTTTTCTTTTCGTGCCACTTTCTCCTTCTACTCCGCTACACTCATCTGTTACAGCTTTAGTTACTAGTTACTTTAGTTACTCCGCTACATTCATCTGTTCCAGCTTTAGTTACTAGTTACTTTAGTTACTCCGCTACATTCATCTGTTCCAGCTTTAGTTACTAGTTACTTTAGTTACTCCACTACATTCATCTGTTGCAGCTTTAGTTACTAGTTACTTTAGTTACTCCGCTACACTCATCTGTTACAGCTTTAGTTACTAGTTACTTTAGTTACTCCGCTACATTCATCTGTTCCAGCTTTAGTTACTAGTTACTTTAGTTACTCCACTACATTCATCTGTTACAGCTTTAGTTACTAGTTACTTTAGTTACTAGTTACTTTAGTTACTCCGCTACATTCATCTGTTCCAGCTTTAGTTACTAGTTACTTTAGTTACTAGTTACTTTAGTTACTAGTTACTTTAGTTACTCCGCTACATTCATCTGTTACAGCTTTAGTTACTAGTTACTTTAGTTACTCCACTACATTCATCTGTTACAGCTTTAGTTACTAGTTACTTTAGTTACTAGTTACTTTAGTTACTCCGCTACATTCATCTGTTACAGCTTTAGTTACTAGTTACTTTAGTTACTAGTTACTTTAGTTACTCCGCTACATTCATCTGTTACAGCTTTAGTTACTAGTTACTTTAGTTACTAGTTGCTTTAGTTACTCCACTACATTCATCTGTTACAGCTTTAGTTACTAGTTACTTTAGTTACTAGTTACTTTAGTTACTCCGCTACATTCATCTGTTACAGCTTTAGTTACTAGTTACTTTAGTTACTAGTTACTTTAGTTACTCCACTACATTCATCTGTTCCAGCTTTAGTAAACTAGACAACAATATAACGGCTACAAGTCCAGCTGAGATGATCAGACCATTACACACACAACTGTGTGTGTGTGTGTGTCTCTGTGTGTGTCTCTGTGTGTGTGTGTGTATGTGTGTGTGTGTGTGTCTCTGTGTGTGTGTGTGTGTATGTGTGTGTGTGTGTGTGTGTCTCTGTGTGTGTGTGTGTGTGTGTGTGTGTGTGTGTGTGTGTGTGTGTGTGTATGTGTGTGTATGTGTGTGTGTGTGTGTGTGTGTGTGTGTGTGTGTTTAAACTTTCTACAATGGGAGGAGAATTCTTTACTTTTAATACTTTAACTACATTCTCCTGATGATACTCTCACACTTTTACTTAAGGAACATTTTCACTGCAGGACTTTTACTGTAACAGAGTATTTATACAGTCTACTGTTAGTACTTTTACTGCAGTAAAGGATCTGAATACTTGTTCCAGCGCTGGTCTAAAGTCCTGGTCTAACCCTGACTCTAGATGGGTTTTAAACAAAGACACGACGTACCCACAGCCAGACCGGGATCGCTGTTCATCGTCTGGACGATTTCCATACCCTGCAGACAAAACACAAGGTTCCCAGGACAGATTAGTTCAGTGTTTCTCAAATGGGGGTACGTGTCCCCCTAGAGGTACTCTGGAGGACTGCAGGGGGTACGTGTCCCCCTAGGGGTACTCTGGAGGACTGCAGGGGGTACGTGTCCCCCTAGGGGTACTCTGGAGGACTGCAGGGGGTACGTGTCCCCCTAGAGGTACTCTGGAGGACTGCAGGGGGTACGTGTCCCCCTAGGGGTACTCTGGAGGACTGCAGGGGGTACGTGTCCCCCTAGGGGTACTCTGGAGGACTGCAGGGGGTACGTGTCCCCCTAGTGGTACTCTGGAGGACTGCAGGTGGTACGTGTCCCCCTAGGGGTACTCTGGAGGACTGCAGGGGGTACGTGTCCCCCTAGAGGTACTCTGGAGGACTGCAGGGGGTACGTGTCCCCCTAGGGGTACTCTGGAGGACTGCAGGGGGTACGTGTCCCCCTAGGGGTACTCTGGAGGACTGCAGGGGGTACGTGTCCCCCTAGGGGTACTCTGGAGGGCTGCAGGGGGTACGTGACATTTTTTGCAAAATGTTTTTCAGTTACGAGGCTGTAGTTACTTCTACTGTCGCTGTTTTTCAAAGTTTGTCTCTTTTTTGAATTGTTTTTCACTTCTGTCGCCCTAGTGTTGCCTTCCTTCTTTCTACTGTTTTTTTTTTTAGAAGTTTTTGTTACTATGTTCGACCCATTCTTGCCTTCCTTCCTTCTTTCTACCGTCTTTTTCCAAGTTTTTGTCTCCTTTCTCCATCATCATCTAAATGTTTTCCAGGTACAAGGCTGTTGTTTAGTAAATCTATCTCTGACATCTCTGTATTCTTCCTCTTTATAGAGACTTTTTTGACTTTGTATGTATATACTTCTATACTATACAATATTTACTTTGTTTTCCATATTATATTATAATATATCAGTTATATGGATCCATTATAAGTACTCTATTATCTTAAAAGGCAATCGTAGCTCCTTCTGCCTCCGTAGTACCGAAGCTACTCCCTCCCTCTCGTGTAGCCTCCACTCTTGAAAGTACCT
>NC_050182.1:5627793-5630293 GCF_008315115.2 Sander lucioperca | reverse complement strand
CAGTTTCTGCTCGCGTCACTGAAAAAATCATGAAAAAATGTACAAGACTTCTTCCAGAGCTTCTATGTAGTTTAACAGCAGTTAGCATCCGTAAGAGTTACATTACAACACAACAGCGCCATCTCCTGGAGAGGGCTGGGATCACCACGGGACACACTACTGTTGGGTGGCAACAACAGCGCGGAAAAACACACAGATACACACACACAGACACACAGACACACACACAGACACACAGACAGACACACACACACACAGACACACAGACACACACACAGACACACACACAGACACACAGACACACAGACAGACACACACACAGACACACAGACACACAGACACACACACAGACACACACACAGACACACAGACACACACACAGACACACAGACACACACACAGACACACAGACAGACACACACACAGACAGACAGACACACAGACAGACAGACACACAGACACACAGACACACAGACACACAGACAGACAAGGACACACAGACAGACAGACAGACAGACAGACACACAGACAGACAGACACACACACACACAGACACACAGACAGACACACACACAGACAGACAGACACACAGACACACAGACAGACACACACACAGACAGACAGACACACAGACACACAGACAGACACACAGACACACAGACACACAGACACACAGACAGACAAGGACACACAGACAGACAGACAGACAGACAGACAGACAAGGACACACAGACAGACACACAGACAGACAGACACACAGACACACAGACAGACAAGGACACACAGACAGACAGACACACAGACAGACAGACAGACAGACAGACACACAGACAGACAGACAGACAGACACACACACACACACAGACAGACAGACACACAGACAGACAAGGACACACAGACAGACAGACAGACAGACAGACACAGGCACACAGACAGACAGACAGCCAGACAGACAGTAGAGACAGACAGACAGAAGACAGACAGAATTAGGGGTGCACAATATATCGACTCAATATCGTTATCGCGATATCACGTTGTGCGATATTATACCGAAAGTCTCGCGATAATTACGCAATATTTTGTTTGCGTTGCATCCCGCCCGACATGTACCCAAAGAGTATAGAAGCAACAAGAGGAGAAACTCAACACAACGTTGGGTTACAGTCAGTCCAAGATGGCGGAGCTGCAGTTCCATGAGTTTCTCCTCTTGTTACGTCTATACTCTTTGATGCACCTCTCGAAAAATACACATCACTTGGTAGCGTTGTATTTCCCCGACTCATTTCCTGGTTCTCCTTCTCCATCAACAACATGACATCAAGGAGAGGTTAACTTCTCCTGGTTCTCCTTCTCTATAACAACATGAGATCAAGGAGAGGGTTAACTTCTCCTGGTTCTCCTTCTCCATCAACAACATGACATCAAGGAGAGGTTAACTTCTCCTGGTTCTCCTTCTCTATAACAACATGAGATCAAGGAGAGGGTTAACTTCTCCTGCTCCAGATCTCCCACCGTGGTCAGAAAGAACAGAGGAGACACTTTGTTTCTCTCACTAACACTCTACGGTCACTACTCGCTCCGAAGAAAATCGCCGTCACTCTCTCACCTTTTCTTCGCTCTACCACACACACCCACACACACCCACACGCTCGACGCACACACCGTGGAGCCTCCGCAGAACCATACAACGAAGCGAAAGAAAAGAAAGGAGCTAAAGAGAGAGCAAAGAGTGGAGCAAAAAGAACACAAAAGTAAGAAAATGAGTGTTGCTCTGGGAGACGACGAAATAACAGATTGAAAGGAAACTTTAGAGGCCAAAAGTAACCCTACAGTTACATTAGCTACAAAAGAGAGCGACCTGCACTGGCTTGTGGGTGCTCCTGGGCGTGCCTAGCCTACCCCTGGTTGCTTGGCAACAGTAAACAGAAATTCTCCGGTGCTACCTTAAACCACGTCTTAAAAGTTACTTCAGAGGTATTGTTAAGTCACAAGAACGATGTTTTTGGATTTAAAAGTATTTATTTCTCGATAAAAGTAACACAATATATGAGATTAAATGCCAAACATATCAGATATACACATAAATACCATGTCCTGAAGCGCTGTCCGCCATCTTGAATTATTTTCTTCGACGTGAGCTGCCCTCACGCTGCCTTCACTCTGATTGGCTGTCTCACGCTGCCCTCACGCTGCCTTCACTCTGATTGGCTGTCTCACGTGACCAAACAGCCACTCCCATTGAAAATGAATGGTAGCTGTCTCCTGTAGCTAATGTGACTGTAGGGTAATGCCTCCTCCTCGGTAGCTTGGAAATACTTTGGCTTTAAGCCAACAGATGTGCACTGCATTGTTTTTATACTGTAGTCGTGTATATACAACCAGTACAACATGTCCTGTTCTGGAGACATGGTCCTTATTATATATTTATACTGTCCAACCAGTACAACATGTCCTGTCCTGGAGACACATGTTGGACCAGTCCAATATGACCGTCAGTATA